>NC_056728.1:874945451-875022951 GCF_019279795.1 Protopterus annectens | reverse complement strand
GTTTTAAGCATTGCACTGACAAACCCGAAAGCTGATAGACTAAAAGGTTAACATTAGCATGGACCTCCTGAAGGGTATGAAGACTGAAACACAAATGTCTGCCATCTGAAAGTGCTGTCATCCTCCTAGAGTAACAAAGCTGTACAAGGGCATAAATAATTAAAAATATTTTTTTCCCTACTAAGGTATGTTTAAGCATAGCTAAGCGGGTGTGCACATCATGCCCTTCTGTCCAGCATTGCTTAAACACCCCAGAGGAGATAAATACAAATATAGAGCTAAAGTCCTAACACTGGGATAGTGTAGTGGTTAGAATCCTGGCTATGTATGCAGACATTCATGAGTTGAGTACCAAGACAGGCAGTTTATCTTTACATATGAAAGCAGTGTTAATTTTTTTTGATTTGTAAATTATGTAGTAAGTGATACTTGTCAACCAGGGTAGTGTAGCTGCTCTAAAATGGAAGTGTGAATGCATATAACATGTGAAACCACCCATGTATACACGTGTCCCATACAGTATAGTCACATCCCTTGGTAATGTAAAGAAAGCACCTAGAGGGACGTCATGTAAAGTAAATCATATGCACTTGCTAAATTAAGTAATTATTTTAATATATCTAAAAATTAAAAGTGAATGATGATTAGTAGTCTTCAGCTATGCTTAGCTGGTTTAAGCAATGCTTAGACATGAATGCTAAGCAACAGTCAGCTCAGCTAAGCGGATTTGTACACTGTTAAGCAGTGCTCAACAATTTCTCCTTTAAGCATTGCTAAAACCGGCTTAGAGAGTTTGCCCACTGCTAAGCTGTGCTCAACATTTTCAAAATTGACCAATGATGGCACAGGGTAGGAATATGGTCTTATTTAAACCACACAGGTGGGAACACAGCCAGTACCTGTTATAGTTCATCCTGTGCAGGAACCATGGCTAGCATAGGTGAGAGTTCATGCTTTAAGGCACAGTGGTGGGATATCATGGAGTCCAGGGTCATGGCTAGACTCCTTGTAAGTAACCATGATGAGAGACTGCTGCAGATCCAGTACCAGGGCTCACAATATAAAGCAGAGGCCTGTGACCATCTCGCCCATGATCTCACCAGTGCTACTGGCATCCCCCGAACTGGTGAGCAGGTCCAGCACCACTATGCTGACCTAAAGCAGAGGAAGGGGGTGCTCTTGGACCAGTGGATCCAAGATGCTAGGGACAACCGTGCTCCAGCAGTTTGTAAGTATCACAGATTTAGGTGTTTCAAATTCTACACTAAGGATGTGATAGACAGGTATGCATAATGTTTGCTTTTCTCCCCTACAAATGCAGCAAAGAGAGCTAGTAATATTGAAGCCTATGCCGACAGACTGCTGAGGCTGTGCCGACAGGCTGGTGAGTAAAAATCTATTTTGCAGTATATTGTGCAAAGAACTAAGAAGTACATTGTGTAGTGCTAGTAGGTATACTGTAACTGTGTTAATTGAATAAATAAAGTATGTCCGACTAACATTGATCTGAAATAAACATCTATAACACAAACTGTTGTGTTTACTCTGGTATGTTGTTGTAGACTTAGAATGGAGTTGTAAAACAAGATATAAATGCCATGTGTTAACCTTTGCTTTCCAGATTGTAGTAATTCAAAGGATTAATGCACAGTACACTATCTGTCATGCATGCATAACAGGATTACAAGTTCAGACTGTTTAAATAAGAGACTAATAGGCAGAAACCAGTGAAACAAGAAATAACAGTTTCCCAATAGCTCAGTCTGATGAGAAATAACTTAATTGTTATTTTGCACACCCAAAGACATGGTTCGAATCCAGGGAGTGGTACTAAGATGTGTGCATATCTACATATAAGGAATCAGGAATATATGTAAAAACAGTCAATTAGTGTTAACAGATGTTTTCTCCACAGGTTTTACAGGTAAGAAAATGTTGGTAGTAGCTGTATGAAGGGTATACTAATAAACTGTGTACAACTGTTCAACTCTCCCACCACATGCCTGGAAATGACAGCAGGATAGGTACATACAACATGCAGACTTCCCGATACATGTCTCTCATGTGTCACACTGTCATGGCTAGTGGTCACTGCTGCCAATAACCCTGAACACAGATAGGAAACCAGTTGAAGTATGCCATTAGCACACTCACATGAAGCAGTTCATGGTAGCCCAACTGTGCCAGATATGTAACCCTGACATGTATGAGTCTCCTCTAGCCATGAACTTGGAGTTGTCACAGTTTGCCCCATACTATTCCAGGCTGACAGTTTAATAGTTATGTTTATGCTACAGAAGCTATGGGCCATAGGTACATGTAAAGTGAGGGCAGACCCATAGAGTATTGAGCAGTACTGTTGTGGACAATAGAAGCATAAACAGTTGTTAATGGACTTTTTGTCTCTCCCCCCACCCCTCATCTGCATCAATAATTTTTATTCATATACTGTGGGTATGTTGTTCTCCAAACCTAATGGTGGGACCTGTGTTCTATTATTGTTCATATATTTGATTGGTTGGATGTTAACATACCTTGTTCAAATACCATTGTTGGTGGCCTTTTGCCATCAATTTTACTGGCATGCTGTTACGATGCATACTGTTGTTCCATTTATACATGTGTTCTGTTTGCTATGCTACTGTTTCATATCTGTTTTATGGGGTTAATTGGAATACCAATGCATGCTGTTATAACTAATCTTGAAATATGTTGTTCATGACTAACCAATATATTTTGTAAAACCTCAACACCATAGCATGTTTGGGAAGGCAGATCCCAGCAGATCCTCCTGTCCCACCTCATCTGGCCATGGCACCGGGCCCCAACATGTCTCAACCTGGGACTTCCTCGTCTATTCGTCCTGCACCACCTTCAGGTGGAACCGCCTCAGGGGACAGGGCCCGACCCCCCCCTCCAGGAGTAGGCGTGGACAGGAGCCTGTCATTCGCAGTCAGTTCTGGGGTTTGGTGCACAGCACCATCCGAGCAGAGTTGGGTGAGAAGCTGGACCAGATTGAAGGCTGCCTGGTGCACCTTGAAGGGCAGGCTGCTCCTCCTGCCCAGCCCCCAGCACAGCCATCTTCGGGGCCATGAAGATGGAGTGGTGACTGCCCATGGGTGGGGACCTCAGTCCCACTGTATCAATTTGGGGGCTCAAGGGCTTCGGATTCCCAACCACCCTCCCTGTCCAAGGTGTTTACCCTCCTCATGTGTCATATACTGCCCCTGTCTGCTGTCTTGTCTGTTTGCAAATCCAACCTATCCTACCCAACCTAAATCCCCAAACATACCTACAGCCCTTCCCCAACATCCCACTCCCACCTTAAAAAAGGGCATCTGTCCCGCAAAAATAAATTGCCCCATACATAGCTCTACATTTTGCCCCCATGTACAGTGAAACTAATCAATCAACCCACAGATTATTCTGCAAGTGTCTGTCACCAACACCCCTCCCTGTGGGGTTGGAGGCTGTAAATTCAAAATTCTACACATTATTCACAGCTGTTGCTGCAGAAGAAATGTAGAGCTATGGTCCTTTCCTACACCGGTACGACACCTCCCTAGCTGCTTTTCCTAATGTTTTATCCCCTGGTTGCCCACATTTCAACACTTTCCTATCGCCCTTTTTTCTATTCTTTAATGAAAATTAGTGCAGGTGTAAGCAGGTTTAAGCGGTGCTAAGTGAAGCTAACGGGGCTTAACCGTCTGTTAGCATCGCATAGCTCCATGCATAACCCCACAAACCTGCTTACAACTGCTTAAAAGTGCCTTAATCACTCTGTTTCCATCAACCCTTGCTCTCTTTGACAACAAAACACCCAACCCCACCAATCTCTAACCTGGGATGCTGTGCACTACAATCACAGCAACATACCACTAGACCATATGAACACTGGGAATCTGTAATGCTTTTACAAACATATTATGCATTCTGGTCTTTTAACATTAATTAAAAAAGTCATCACTTCCAATTCTGCAACCCAGGACCCTGTGCAATACAATCACAGCAACATACCTCAACACCATCTGAGATGTAGGAATTTGCAATGTTTTTACAAGCATATCACGCACAACAGTCATAAACTATATGTCCGTAAAACTCTTATATACATATTTATGTATATATAAACAGCAATATATATATATATATATATATATATATATATATATATATATATATATATATATATATATATATATATATATGGATCCTATCAGATGATAGAAATTTCATTTGACTGAATCCCATTTGACTGAGACCATAAGACTGAAATTTCAAAATACTGAAAAAATCATTAGACTGAAACCCATAATACTGAAATTTTACAATGCTAAATTTCAACATACTAAATTGTAAAGTAGATGATATAAAACCAGAATAGGTGGGGGGCTATGCCCCCACACCCCTCAATGCGGGGGCTGTGCCCTCCACACCCCCAACTATATATACTAACGCCAGGATCACACTAGAGTGGGGAAAAGGGCTGATTCTGGTTTTATATTGTCCACTTTACAATTCAGTATGTTGAAATTTAGCATTGTAAGATTTCAGTATTATGGGGTTCAGTCAAGTAATTTTTCAGTATTTTGAAATTTCAGTCTTATGGTCTTAGTCAAATGAGTTTAAGTCATATGAAGTTTCTATAATCTGATAGGGATCCATATATATATATATATATATTTTTATATATATATATATATATATATATATATATATATATATATATATATATATATATATATATATATATATATATATATATATATATATATATATATATATACACACACACACACACACACATACATATATAGATAACCATCCTCTTACTGCAAGACATCTGCAAAAAGCCTGACAAAGTGGAGGGATAAAGGGCAAACAATAGTGGCATCTTTGAAATATGGCTGTCATATGCTTAGAAGTCTGCTAGAGTAGTATGGTTTGCTTTAACATACAATTCCAAATAGATTCCAGGTCTGAAACACAAATGAATGTCATTATTTACTGATGTCAATGCTCACATCATCCCAGTGATTTTCTCAGAAACCCACAACTGTTATGGGCAACAGACCAAACATATGTGCCACACATCTGGTCAGTGTCTAGACATCTGGACAGTGGAGAGGTATGACTGCAGTCATGTAACAGAATGGAAAAACCCATGACAGCTGCCAAACATGTCAACCAGCATCTTCTGAACTACAGTAAGACCAACACGACACTACCCCAAATCAGCTCTGAGCAATTACCCATGTATATCCAAATATATCATAGACTACAGGGATAAAAGCAGATAGTGGTGCAAAAATGTCCATCCACAACCATTTGCACCACAGTCACAGCAACATACCAGTACCACAAATAAACTCTGGAGAAGAACGATTGTTTGAACAAACATATGCTGATTGCCAGTTACACACTACACCAACATATACTGGCTCAATGCAGAGTGTACTGGGAATTCTGAGGTGTTACAGGACATTTCTCAGTTTACCCCTACAAACATACATACATGATAGACCACCAGCAGCTGTAGCAGCATGCACAGTCAGATAGAAAAAGGAACTATGACACTCACATCTACTACTCTCCCTACTCAGCCCAACAAACATCTACACACAACACTGTTACACAATCTTGGCAGTCTGTTCACAATGGCCAGACATACATAACTCGCATATGTACATATTTCCACAGAGTGTCCAGGGTGTGAGACCATATTCATGGCCACTGCCGCATACCACTTCCAGGAGTCTACTAAATCAATGGGATGATACCTGGAGTGCATTCACTAAATAATGATATAACATACCTCTGAACCTCTTACTGCAAGACATCTGGACAAAGCATGACATACTTGGGGGACAAAGGTAAAGAAAGAGGGCATATCTCACATAATGGTGTTACAAACTGACACAGTTGCTGGTGTTACAGGCTTTGTTGTAACATGACATCCCTGAAGGATATGATGTCTGAAACATCAGTGGATGTCAAAACTTACTGACTACAATCCTTACATTATCTACTGCTTCCACAAAAACAGATGTTGTCAGAGGAACAGACCAAACATAATAGGCAAACCTATGGGCAGTCTATGGACATCTGGACAGTTGAGAACTATGTCAGAGACATATCACTGTCAGATGTTAAGTCACGCAAAAAATGCATGTCCAGACAAACCCTGTTAATCTAGCAATCCTGGAGGCCTGCAAAGCCACATGATGTGGAGTGTTGAACATTAGCATACACATACACACCTCCAGGCTGGCCAAACAGTATGATATACAGGTGACATCTTGAGTGCAGTTAGTTGACAAAACACCTACTCAAATCATAGCTAGATACAAGACTCCAACCATGACTATGGACACCCACCTCACCTATTGGGACCAAATGGAATCTGTCAGGATTCAATCATCTACCCATCTCCTGGGTGGCTTCAAATACCCAACCATAGTGTGCATGACCTATGCCACCTGAACATGAATACACATAGATTCCTCAGTTTTGTCAATGGCAATGCAGTGCATCAGCCAGTCAACACTTCTACGACAGGTGGAAATATCCTGGTCCTGGTCTTAGCCAACATGAGTAGCCACTGTAGCACACTATAGTGTCATCCTCCTTGGTAAAATCTGACCGCCACATAGCCATCACTGTTTAGGTCACCATCTCCTCTGCCCTCGCCCCCTTTACAGTGTCATACAGAATGAACTGTACACAAATTACTATAAATTCCCTCAGAACAGGTGGAAGTAGCTGTACAGCCAATGTCCCATTTGTTGGAACTAGCAGCAGCATCCAAGCCCACATCATCATACTATGTGGGCACCTACCTAGGTATGGACTCAACAATACCTGACAGGACAACATCATCTCCCTCAAGGTAGGATAAACACCTGTGGTGGACAGCAGCAATACACAAATACCATAATAGGTGGAAACAATCGTGGGATAGGCCAAGAAGGAACAGGTTTCTCATTGGAAGCTGTGTCACCTTGGTTTGCACAAGCAAATAAGGTCACAGGTGATGCACCCTAAGGCTGTCTTTGAGTGCAAATTGGACACATCCACCAAGGCCAATCACTTGGCCTTCCACAGATGTGTCTGGAATTCCAGAGGCAGCACACAAGTCTCCTCTGTAGTGGTGGTAAATAACACCACATACACATATGGCATAGATGTAGTCAACCAGCTGCAGACAGGTGAAGTGTAAACATCACCCCCTGTCCCCCCATTGGTACACATGTGCATGTACAACACCTACACCTCCCCTCATCATCAGGAAGCAGGTTCATAATGGCCTCTCAAAGGCAACACACAGAGGTCTCAATAGGCCTGATACCATCCCTGGCTGCATCTTACATGAACACAGGCATGGGTTCTCAGATCCATTATCAACCACAGCCTCTGCATGGTGTCATCCCGTCTGCACAGAGGACAGCTACTGTCATCCCTATATGCAAAGGCAAAGCAATCCACTGACCCAGCCAGCATTATGCACATCAGCTTAACTAGCCTGCTCTGCAAGGGCATGAAAGGCAACATCAAGGACATTATGAACAGGGACATCGGCAACATCAAAATGCCTGGGCCTACACACCATGGTATTGTCAAAGGGAGATTAGGCCTGTTAAGCCTGGTCAACCTCTCTGAAGTGGTCAACAAACACAAGGGTGAGGGGAAGATGGTGAACAATGCCTACCTTCACCTAGCCCAATCCTCTCACATTTATCCCTAGGCAGACAGGATACATATAACTACACAGCTAGGCACCAACCTGTAGGTTACGAGATGGGTAGCTAAATGACCCAATGATAGTGCTCAGTCAGTCAAAGTAGTGGAACCCACCTCTAGTAGTAGATTCTTCCACAGCAGTGTACTCCTAGAATCGGTCAGAGGCCTCTACTGTTTGAGATATACGCATCTGAGGTACAGGACAAAAGCAGTAGTCTGTGGCTGACCAGGTGTACAGATGGTTGCAAGCTGGCCATTGTCTTACATTCCCCTTCTGATGCGAGCATCCCCCAAGAGGTACTCACCTAATTACTGACTGGTGCAAGAAGCATTACCACAAACTGAATGCCGGGAGAGGCATCATTCCCCCTGTGTGACAGATGTCATCCACACTAAGTACGACAGTAATAATGTACTGAGCATGCAGTCAGGTGTGAGGTGACTTGTGCACCGAGGTTGGTAGCAACCTGACAGTTTCCCACCATGTGGGCACCATTGTATGGAAGACCATCTACATGGCCCACCTGACAAATATGGGTATGTCATCCAGGAACTGAAAGGCCACAACATCCCTGTACTCCAGCCTTACCAGATGCACCAAGTACAATGGCTCCTTTGGCACGTACCTTGCCAAGCAAATGCAGCAGTTGCAGAGACCACAGAGGTTCCTGACCATGTAATTGCAGGGTCTGAAACACCTACTCTATACAGATAGGCTGAAAGCCTTGTCCCTGTACTCAGTCTCATACAGACTGATCATAGGTGACATGTGTCTGACATACAAGACCATGTCCAAACCAACCTTGATGGCATTTCTGCATATCTGTAAGACATACTGCACTCACATATTATGCACACAAGGTCCTTACCTGCTCTGTGACATGTATAGTACTTGGTGGGATAGTGTGGTGTCCCACACAATACACTTTCTGTAAAATACACTCCCTCCCATGTCTAGCAGAGTACATGTATACCCTCTGAAAGAGGAAGCTGGACGACTGCATGGGAAATGGATGAGACACACGTAGGATCCTGCGTGTGTCCCAGATGGATAGGGGAAACAGGTGCTGGCTTGGAAGGGGCATGGGTGAAAGTCTGGGGCAGGCTTATGAGAGCATCAGGGCCAATAGCCTGATATCATCCTATGAGGCTATGCACCTAGTACTTTATATGTGCCCTGTATGTATTGCAGACTGTTCTACGATGTTGTGTGAAATCAATCCCTGTGAATCTGAACTGTGTATGTACTGCAGTGATAGTGTATAGTCCTGTCCCCTCAGTTATCATCGCATATCGTTACACCTTGGCAGTGTGTGGGGTCTTATAGCAGTAAGTCAGCTCTTACAATATGTGCATATGCACTAGTGACACTGTATAGCTTACTCCAATAGCCTTGGTCTTGACCACAATTACCATTCTGCTACTAGGCCCAACACACAGTAGGATTTGTCACCTTTTGTTGTGAGCCAGACAGTAGCAGTGATAGAGATGGATTGCAGCAGGCAAAACTTCTGTAAGGTTTGCCCTGAAGGGCCCATAGGTGTCACAGCTGTGCCAGACTGTACCAGGAGTGTGTGTGTGAGTGTGTGTGTGTGTGTGTGTGTGTGTGTGTGTGTGTGTGTGTGTGTGTGTGTGTGTGTGTGTGTGTGTGTGTGTGTGTGTGTGTGTGTGTGTGTGTGTGTACCAGCCAACCTTATAGTGCAGGTATTAATTTACATATGTTGTCTTCCCCTCACAGGTGGCAATGGGGGTCATGGTCCCTCCTGCACAGAATCTGATGTCAGTGTCTCTGTGGACTCTGACAATGATGATAGTCATAGTGAGACACAGGTGGGGTTGTTAGGGGCTGAATCTGTGCCATCAGTTGGCATTCCACTGTTGTCCACAACATCCCCACACACAGTCATGATGCCCATGCATACCCCATCCCCAGTGGCCATAAATAATGGGCAGTTGGTGGGTAGTGGAATGGAATTGGCTAGTGTGGTGACTATGGCAAGTGTGAGTGTAGACACTTGCCATAGCCAGAGTGCCGGTGAGGTTCCACACAGGCGGATGGACAGGGGTACTCACATGAGGACTGCTGCCCATCTAGCCCCTGTCACAATTGCCACAGCAGGTGTCACCAGACACATGCTTTAGGCCATCATGGAGGCACAGGCATGTACTGACTGCAACAGCAGACAAATAGGGTCTTGGATGCACAACTTCCTGGTGTCCATGGTAACCTACATGACCTTGGTGAGGCCTCATTTGATAATACTGAGGTCATGAATAGATGGTGAGATGAGACCGTGGCACTGCTCAACCATGAGATGTCGGTGCTGGAACATGTGGTGGGAGATGGGTGGCAGCCAAGTGGATGTAGGTCAGCACCACTATCAGCTGAGGGTGTATGGGGCCATGCACCTTCACATTCCCATAGTGGCAGTACCAGCAGCATTAACAAAGGGGGGTTGCTGTCCATGCCACAACACAGCAGGCCATGGGCACATGGTCCTGGCCAGTCCCATTAGGAACAGAGATCCAGCAGACAGCAGTCAGCATTGAGGAGTAGTACTACATCTGGCCTTCGGCCTGGTGGTGCCAATGAGACCCCTGGCAGGACCAGTTCATGTGTCTGTGGCCAGAGATGATGAACTGTACACCCTGCCATGTAAGGTCCACAGCTGTCCAACATACCCCTATGTAGGACAGCCACATGATGTGACTGTGTGCATGCAAACACACACATCACCATCACAGCCAGGTCACCTCCAGACAAACACACCACCCCTGCATGGCCCATTCATAAAACACCCATCCAAACATACACACATGATGTCAACCATATGGCCCAACCTAGACCTCTGGCAAACCCACACAACACCCTGTGCATATGATGATACCTGTGCCACATCCCTGTCATCCATACCACTGATGCAGGGACATGCTAATATGGTTCTGATGCACAGGGCGAATTAAGTACAGTTTAGCTATGTTTAGCTATGTAATGCTGTGTAAGGTACTGTCAGCTGGCATTTGTAATGGGCACACTGCAGAGTGTGTGTACTTTTTCAGCCATGATGCAAAATTGGTGTTAGTAATACTGACTGAATGTAGTCTCACATGGTGTATACTGTTTGCGTTTTAGGTGTCTGTGTGTCAGCAGGATGTAGTCCTGCAGACTTTGCCAGTGATGGGTATGTCAGAGTGGTAACACATCGACCGTATCATAGCCAAGGTACAGCTGTATATGTACATACTTACCAGGTCTGTGTAACAGTTATTGAATGTGCCACAGAGCTTATAGGGCTGAAGGGGTGTATGCAGGTAAGTCTATGGTGGTTGACATCAGCAACTCTTGTAAAGTGGACAATAGTAAGTGCAGTGGGTGGAATACACCTCAGATTGTTAAAACCCACACCCCCAGAAGATATTGTGTCAACCAAACACACAGAGAATACTGTTCCCCCACACACAGTCACACACATATGCACAGGATTGCAGTTGCCAGTGTTTGGTTTGGAACCCCTACCAATCTAGTTAGTAGTAGTACAGTGTTATATGGTTATCACAGGTGGCATGGAACTAATAGTGTGATGAGTGTTCCAAGGTACCTGTAAATTGAATTACACCATGTGCCCCTGTGAGGTATAGCAATGGGGGGTGTACTGGATGGGAACAGACTCATAATACTGTCACCTATTAGTCTATACACTCACAAACACTGCTATACACACCAATGCACACACACACATTTGTCAGTACTAACATTAGCCGCCCTGCCTATCATGTTATTCATTCCATATTGTTATATAGGTGTTGCATGCGACATGGGTCTTATGCTGAAGAGTGTCTACAGATACATCTACGGTAGGTGTGAACAGCAGGCTTCATAAAGTGGACCTTGGGACATGTACTGGGAGTACCATGGCCTAAAACTGTAAACCACAGCCACACAATAGATATAGTTCTCACTCAAACACACACAAGACATTGTTTTCACACACACACACACACACACACACACACACACACACACACACACACACACGCACACGCACACACACACACACACACACACACACACACACACACACACACACACACACACACACTTGCCAGGACTGAAATTAGAATCCCTACCTATCTAATTATTGCTATTACATTGTTATGAATTCATTGCATGCACCATGAAGCTTACAGGGTGAAGAGTGTCCCAAGGTAATTCTAAAGTGAACAACATCACCAGGCCTTGTAAAATATGGCAATGGGAGGTGTATTGGGTAAGAATGGACTCCAAATACATTAAACTACAGTTATACACCACTTACAAACACAAATACACTCATACACACATTTGCCAGGACCAAGATTAGCAGCCCTATCTTGTTAGTCAGTTCATACTGTTACATAGTTCCTGCATGTGGCATGGGGATTAGTGGGCTGAAGAGTGTGAACAGATACCTCTAGTGTTGATGAAGACAGCAGGCCTAGTAAAGTGGACCTTGGGACATGTACTGGGAGTGCCATAGACAAAAAATGCAAAAACCACCCTCCCAATGGATATAGTTCTCCCTCAAGTACATATACAGGATACAGTTCTCACACATACAGACACATTTGTCAGGATTGAGATTAGATCCTCTACCTATCTAGTTATTGCTACTACAGTGTTACACATTTATTGCACTCATCATGGAGCTTATAGGGTGAAGAGTGTCCCACAGTTCTTCTAAGGTGAACAACATCACCAGCCCATGTAATGTATGGCAATTGACAATGTAGTGGGAGAGTG
Source organism: Protopterus annectens (assembly GCF_019279795.1). Lineage (NCBI taxonomy): Eukaryota > Metazoa > Chordata > Ceratodontiformes > Protopteridae > Protopterus > Protopterus annectens. Next base: position 875,010,431 of record NC_056728.1, on the reverse strand, counting down.
AGGCCTCAAAATGCTGTATCCTACAAATATACAAATGTACAAACACTTACACACGCACACATGCACACACACACACACACACACACACACACACACACACACACACACACACACACACACACACACACACACACACACACACACACTCACATTTGCCAGGACTCAGATTAGAAACCCTACTTATCTAGTTATTGCAACTACAGTGTTATGCATTTATCACACATGCCACAGAGCTTACAGGGTATATGGTGTCCCAAGGTACTACTAGAGTGAGAAACATCACCAACCCTTGTAAAGTATGGCAATGGGAGATGTATTGGGTGAGAAAGGATACAAAATACTTTAACCTACAGGTATACTGACTTACAAACACACTCACACACACATTTGCCAGGACTGAGATTAGAACCTCAACATAACTAGTTATTTGTACTATAGTGTTACGCAGTTATCACATGCGCCACAGAGCTTATAGGACTAAGGGCTGCCCACAGGTACTTCTAAGGTGACTGACATCAGCAGCACTGCTAAAGTAGGGCAATGGGAAATGTACTGCTTGTGAATGGGCTCAAAATCTTTAATCTGCAAACACACACATGCCAGGACTGTGATTAGCACCCCTACCTATCTAGTTATTTGTATTATAGTGTTACACAGTTATCACACATGTTACAGAGCTTACAGGACTGAAGCCACTCCAAAGGTATTTCTAAGGTGAATTACATCAGCAGATCTTGTAAAGTAGGGCAATGGGAAGCATACTGGGTGGGTAAGTCATCATAACAGTGAGACCTACAGACCCACACACACACACACACACACACACACACAGACACAAAGCACAAAGGGAGGTGACGTGATACTACAACCCCCACCTCAGTACCATCAGACAATGAATCTCATCTTCATGCTGGCATGTGCCAGTGGTTACTACTGGTATGCAACTGTCTGCAGCAGGACATCACTCTCTGTCATTCAGGGTATCCCTGTGTATGACTCACTCACTGTGTGTGTCTCCCTGTGTGTCTCACTCTATTACTGTCTGTCTCTCTCTTCCCCATGTCTGTTTGTGTGTATGCTTGACATATTGTAATATGTTGCTTATATATATATATATATATTTAAACATATATATATATATATATAAATATTTAAACATATATATATATATATATATATATATATATACATATATATATCTATATATATATATATATATATATATATATATATATATATATATATATATATATATATATGTGTGCGTGTGTATATTGGCAATTACTTTTGGAAGCTAATAGATTCCCTGGGCTCAATGAACACATTTCCATTGCCCCTATATTGAGAATGAGGGCTGAAAAATTGTAATTGAGTTGATGTTTATTAACATTTTTTGCATATAATATTAATATTATTTACATTTATTTTTTCCTGTATACAGTATAAATATTATCTTATATTTTCAATATATTGCTTCTATTATTTTAATAAGAGTATTTTACAGCTTTTTTAGTAGGCATTCACATGTTACATTAGTAAAAGTATTGTTTTAAATTGGTCACTTATCATACAGAAGTTTGATTTTATTAACATGGAGTCTCTTATTTATTACATATTTTTTAACATGTAGTGTTTGTATATTTGTTCATTTATGCACAAGCACCTTTTGATGTTTTTAATGAATATTTTTAGAATTTTAAGAGTAGATGTTTAGTTTCACTAATTGGAGAGCTATTTAAATAAATTATTCTATTAGGTAATGCAAATGAGGAAGGGAGGGTATTAAAGTTGCATTAATTAAAGGTTCGTTGGTACATCTGATGAAGTCTGGTGGATGAAAACACATCGGAGTATTTGGCGTTTGCTTTTATGTATTAAACCCTTTGTTGCTACTACACATTTCTTTCATGGTTTGTGCGGACACTTCCAACTGGTACCTTTTGTTACTGTTTTTGGTTTCTGGGTTGTTTTCAGGTACCTGACCTTTTTGGTTTATTATTTTATTTATTTATTTATTTTACATTTGTTGACCGGGAATGTCTAACTGAGCCGAAGCCCTTTTTCAGTAGAGTCCCGGGGAGAAAAGCTCCAGTATTTTACAGATTACATTTAGTCCTTATACAAATATTGTACAAGCAAAGAGTGGCAAAGCAGCTTGATGACATCAGCATTTTTTTAAGTAGTAGTAAAGTTAAGAATCTTGGTAGAAGCTGCAACATTTGAGTAAGGTATAACTTTTACAATTTGTTGATAGAGGATGACAGTAAAGTATTGGAGTAAAGAAAGGAAAACATTCATCTGCAGAGTGTAATCAAGGTGGGTTTGAGCAGTGGCAGATCCATTGCCCTTTGAGATGTTCTTTTAAAGTTAATTTGAATTGTTTAGAATGTTTGAGTGTTCGAATTTCAAGAGGAAGTTTGTTCCATTCAATAGTGAGATAGTAGCTATATAAGTTGCACCCTGCTTTAGACTTAGGCTTATAGATGTTTAATAGGTCTTGGGAAGAGCTGCGGAGGTTTCTTGAAGGGGCATAGTGGGAGATTACAGAGTGTAAGGCTGGGCAGAAAGATGGCTGGTATAGAATAGAGTGAATGGTTTGAAGCTGAGTGAAAAGGAGGAGGTTAGGCAGTTTAAGCCAGTTTAGATATTTAAGATAAAGACAGTGGTGAGATCTATAGGATTGTTGAGTTGCAAATCTAGCTACTTTGTGGTATGTAGTCTCAAGTCTAGTAAGAAGAGAGGAGTTAAGGTTTGTAAGGATTTGTGAGCAATAAGTTAAGCAGGGGAGAAGGTAAGCATGTGTGAGAGCAATTATTGCTTCCTGGGTGATAATTTTTTTATTTCTATATAATAGACCTAATTTGAGGTGAGTTTTCCTAATACAGTTATTTATATGAAGATCAAATTTTAGTTGATCATCAATAATGATACCGAGGAGTTTTGAGCTAGAATCTGCTACTATAGGGGTATTGTTAAGTGACTGGATAGTAAAAGAAGTCTTTATGTGGTTGGCAGTTTTAGGAAGGAAGAGTAGGAGTTTTGTTTTTTTAGGTTTGAGGATGAGTTGGTTGTTGGACAGCCATGTTGCCACTGATTTAAAGGAAGACTGGGTAGCTGATAAGAGTTTGGAGGGAGAGTTTGCTATAGTTATAACTGTAGAGTCATAAGTGTATTGGATAATAGATGAAAGTGGACAGGAGGTATAGAACAAGTTGGCGAAGATATTGACGAGTAGTGGTCCTAAGATGGACCCTTGAGGGACACCCATTTTTATTGGAAGGGGAGTAGATAAGGCAGTGTCCCATCTTACTGATTGGAATCTATCTTTTAGATAGCTTAAAAACCAAGCCACGGTGTTTGGGGAGAAGTTGAGGTCAGACAGTTTGTTTAATAGCAGAGAGTGGGAAAAAGTATCAAAGGCCTTTGCGAGATCTAGGAAGAGACAGGAGATAAGTTTATGGTCATCTCTGGCCAGGGAGATAGTATTGAGAAAGGATAGAAAAGCAGTATAGGTGCTGTGTTTTGGTTGAAAACAATGTTGTGTAGGAGTGAATAGGTTTTCCTTAGAGAGATGTTGCATGACTTGAGTATGTATGCATTTTTCTAGGATTTTTGACAGGGGAGAAAGGATGGCAATGGGTCTGAAATTAGAGATTTCAGTGGAGTTACCTCCTTTGTGGATAGGTAGGGTGTAGAAGTGTTTATTGGTTTTTATATATATATATATATATATATATATATATATATATATGTATATATATATATATATATATATATATATATATATATATATGTGTGTGTGTTTGCGTGTGTGTGTGTATATCATATGCAACAGATGTGGAAATATCACATATGGGCCACCTACAGCTGGCTGCGGGTAATCCTGTCTGATGTGTGTGTGTGTGTGTGTGTGTGTGTGTGTGTGTGTGTGTGTGTGTGTGTGTGTGTGTAGACAGTTAAGTGTATATAGCTGTGTATATGCAAAGATATCTGTGCACAATACAGATATATATAGTCCATTGCGGTTTCAGACATGGGCCTTTTCTCTCTAAGCGTTGGAGCATGCCCAGTATGACGTTCTATAATAAGTGTGGGAATCCATTCCAGGAATAGTTGTAACTCCAGTCTGGGGAGTTGTGTGCTACAGCCATCCCTTGCAACTTGTCTGTGCAGGATATCTGGAAATAGGCTCCCAATGTGGGAAAACAATGACCCAGACATACTGGGATACTGTCATTATTGCTCTTATTAATGTACGAGTTGCTTGAGTTACGGGGTTTGTTTTAGCAGACATTTTCTAACTCATGTAATGTTTGGCACTGTAATGTATTGTGTCATTACCTACTGATAGATATCATCGGATCATCACAGTTATTTACCAGTGAAATTCAAGACGAATGATGCACACACCAATATTAGGAGTCAAAGGCTAGATACTCTTGCACAATCCGGCCAGTTGGGAGGTGTGGCTACAGCTGATTGACTGCTGAAGCTGTGTAAAACGTCCAACACATTGGTGATATACTGGCTGGGGATCTCCTGGTTGTGTGGTATTCTTCTTACCTAAAAGGTCATATCCATGTATGGCCATACCTCTCAACTGTACAGATTCTCACAGATTATCCAGATTCATTCCTCATATAGCTGGTCAGTTTCCCTTAACATTGTGGTTTTCTAGCAAGTTTTTTGCAAATCATTCAGGGTTGCAGTCAGGGAATAATGACTGAACATTAGAGTTTCAGACTTCACACCCTTCATGACATCCATGCTACTAAACACCCCCTATGTTATTCTATCATCGTTCTAACATTATGACAGCATTATTTCAAAAGTGTCCCTATATTTGGACCTTTATCCCACCATTATGTATGGCTTTGTCCAGATTTTGCTCTACAAGGTTGAGAGGTATGCTACTAGCATTTAGCAGCATGGCCATTAATTTGCATTTTGTTGACTGTGTTCCAGCATAAAACGTCACCAAATCATTCATGCAGACAGCAATAAATATTTACATACCGGATCGGTCGAGGCCCGGGTTAACAATGACCACCACCAGTACTGTTAGCCAACAGGGTGCTGGCAGAAATTGGGCTACTGTTGGCCAAAGGAGGAGAAGAGGGGGAAGGCATGGCTGAAGGCAGAAAGAAAGGAGAAAGGCAAGGACTGTGGTAGTGAGGGTCAGAACTTTGAATGTTGGCAGTATGTCTGGAATAGGGAAAGAGCTAGCCGATATGATGGACAGAAGGACGGTTGGTATATTGTGTGTGCAAGAGACCAGATGGAAGGGGAGTAATACTAGGTGTTTCGGAGGTGGGTTCAAATTGTTTTATCATGGTGTGGATGGGAGGAGTTATCCTGAAGGAACAGTATGCTAAGAGTGTTTTGGAGGTGAAAATAGTGTTGGATAGAGTGATGTTTATGAAGCTGGAAATTGATGGTGTATTGATAAATGTTGTTAGTGCATATGCTCCACAAGTTAGGTGTGCGATGGATGAGAAAGAAAAATTTTGGAGTGAGTTGGATAAAGTGGTGATGACTGTACCTAAGAGTGAGAGAGTGGTGATTGTAGCATATTTCAATGGGCATGTTGGTGAAGGCAACAGAGGGGATGAGGAACTGATGGGTAGGTATGGTGTTAAGCAAAGGAATGCAGAAGGTCAGATGGTATTGGATTTTGCGAAAAGGATGGACATGGCTGTGGTGAATACGTATTTTAACAAGAGGCAGGAGCATAGGGTAACATACAAGAGTGGAGGAAGATGCACACAGGTGGATTATATCTTATGTAGGAGGGCCAGTTTGAAGGAGATTGGAGACTGTAAAGTGGTGATCGGGGAAAGTGCAGTTAGGTAGCAGAGGATGGTGGTTTGTAGGATGACATTGGTGATCAAGAAGAGGAGGAGGAGTGTAAGGGCAGCACCAAGGATTAAATGGTGGAAATTGAGAAAGGGTAATTGTGAGGTGGAGTTCAGGGAAGAGTTAAGACAGGCACTAGGTGGCAGTGAAGAGTTACCAAATAGCTGGGTAACTACAGCAGAGCTAGTAAGGGAGAAGGATAGAAAGGTGCTTGGTATCACATCGGGACAGAGGAAGGACGACAAGGAGACATGGTGGTAGAATGAGGAAGTACAGGAGAGTATACAGAGAAAGAGGTTGGCAAAGAAGAAGTGGGATTGTCAGAAAGATGAAGAAAGTAGACAGGAGTATAAGGTGATGAGGTGCATGGCAAAGAGAGAGGTGGCAAAGGCTAAGGATAAAGCATATGAAGAGCTGTATGAAAGGTTGGACACTAAGGAGGGAGAAAAGTACCTGTACCAATTGGTTAGACAGAGGGACTGAGCTAGGAAAGATGTGCAGCAGGTAAAGGTGATAAAGGATAATGAGGGAAACATAGTCACAAGTGAAGAGAGTGTGTTGAGCAGATGGAAAGAGTACTTTGAGGGATTGATGAATGAAGAGAATGAGAGGGAGAGAAGGTTGGATGATGTGCGGATAGTGAATCATGAAGAACAATGGATTAGTAAGGAAGAAGTAAGGATAGCTATGAAGAGAATGAAGAATGGAAAGGCTGTTGGTCCAGATGTCATACCTGTGGAAGCATGGAGGTGTTTAGGTGAAATGGCAGTGGAGTTTCTAACCAGATTGTTTAATGTAATCTTGGAAAGTGAGAGGATGCCTGAGGAATGGAGAAAAAGTGTTTTGGTACCAATTTTTAAGAATAAGGGTGATGTGCAGAGCTGTAGTAACTACAGAGGGATTAAAATGATCAGTCACAGCATGAAGTTATGGGAAAGAGTAGTGGAAGCTAGGTTAAGAAGGGACGTTATGATTAGTGAGCAGCAGTATGGTTTCGTGCCAGGAAAGAGCACTACAGATGCAATGTTTGCTCTGAGAATGTTGATGGAGAAGTACAGAGAAGGTCAGAAGGAGTTGCATTGTGTTTTTGTAAACTTAAAGAAAGCATATGACAGGGTGCCTAGGGAGTTGTGGCATTGTATGAGGAAGTCAGGAGTGTCAGAGAAGTATGTAAGAGTGGTACAGGATATATACGAGGGCAGTGTGACAATGATGAGGTCTGCGGTGGGAGTGACAGATGTGTTTTTGTTGGAGGTGGGATTACATCAAGGATCAGCTCTGAGCCCTGTCTTATTTGCAGTGGTGAAGAACAGGTTGACAGATGAGATCAAACAAAAGTTCCCACTGACTATGATGTTTGCAGATGACATTGTGATCTGTAGTGAGAGTAGGGAACAGGTGGATGAGACCCTGGAGAGATGGAGATATGCTCTAGAGAGAAGAGGAATGAAGGTCAGCAGGACTAAGACAGAATATATGTGTGTGACTGAGAGGGAGGATAGAGGAATGGTGAGGATGCAAGGAGTAGAGGTGGCAAAGGTGGATGAGTTTAAATAATTGGGATCAATAGTTCAGAGTAATGTTGAGTGTGGAAGAGAGGTGAAGAAGAGAGTACAGGCAGGATGGAGTGGGTGGAGAAGAGTGTCAGGAGTGATTTCTGACAGACGAGTACCAGTAAGAGTGAAAGGAAGGTCTACAAGAGGGTGGTGAGACCAGCTATGTTATATGGGTTGGAGACAGTAGCATTGACAAAAAGGCAGGAGTTAGAGCTGGATGTGGCAGAGTTAATGATGTTAAGATTTGCACTGGGTGTGACAAGGGTGGACAGGATTAGGAATAAGTATATTAGAGGGTCAACCCAGGTTGGAAGGTTTGGAGACAAAGCCAGAGAGGCAAGATTACATTGGTTTGGACATGTGCTGAGGAGGGATGCTGAGTATATTAGGAAAAAGATGCTAAGGATGAAGCTAACAGGTAACAGGAAAAGAGGAAGGCCTAAGATAAGGTTTATGGATGTGGTGAGAGAGGACATGCAGGTGGTTGGTGTGACAGAGCAAGATGCAGAGGACAGAAAGAAATGGAAACATATGCTCTGCTGTGGTGAGCCCTAATGGAAACGGCTGAAAGAAGATGATGATGACTGTGTTATGTTGGTAGTATGGACCCCATGACATTCCCTACAACAGCACTATGGGCGAGGCATGGGCCTTCGCCAGTGGCCTGTAGGCCATGTGAGACTGATGCAAACCATCTGTAGCAAGGCATTGTGTTCTGTCACTCATATGTTCTCAGGCTGCCAGACAGTGGATCCCCCTGGGGTGACAATGGTAAGTGAATCAAGTGTTACTGACAATCACTTTCTGTTTGTATTGATCCATCACTCTGCGTGACAGCAGGATGCTGCTTATGGCTAGGGACTACCTGCATGGAACACATATTCAGCATGCTGCGTCATGCCTGTCTTTCTATAGTGAGGTACTTCTGACATCATTCACACCACCATGGAACAGGCTAGTGTGATACCTGTACCTGTTGTTGGGTGAGTTGAGTGCATGTGTGATATGGCAGATTATGGCACCTGCCAAACAAGTAATTGTGACTTTCTCCTTATCCTGCCTGGTGTATGTCACATCTGTGTATTTCACAGTGGAGTCTTCCATGAGTAATATATTGTGTGAATGGTAAGGCCTCAGTGTTTGCAGGACCCTGTTGTGTGGTGTATGTCTGGTCTGTGGTGTGTAGGTTTGTGACGTTCTCATGTGTTTTTGCCTCTGAGGTGTCCTTTACTTGGGATTTGATTTGTTGTGGGCCTCCATGTATGTGGGTGTGTGTTGTGTATTTGCAGGTGATACTTACTGACTCCATACACTGCAGGGCACCTATGTTACTGCAAAATGTGTTCTGGTGTGCACATTCTTCATTTGTCTGGCCAGTGGTTCCCTTCCCCTTCTGTGTGTCTCTTTATCCTTCTGTAGTCCAGTCACAGGCTTTGCCCACAGTGCTGCTGTTGTGTGTTTGTAATTCTGGTGTGAGCATGGTAAATACTGTAACATCACACACAAGGTTATGGACTACACACCTCTGAGTTTACCTATTTGGCAGATTGTCCATCATTGCGCCACTACATCTGCTGGGGGTACTCAGACAGTTTGTGTTACTATGTTATGTGGCTACATGTTGGCATAGCTGTCAAACCGTCACTGAGTCTGACATCTGGACAGGCCCACATATGACAGTCAGATGAAGGACCACACATGAGGACAGGGTGTTGATACTGTTCTGCCATGCATAGACAGTTGGGGGACCAGTTTGTTACTTGCTTGATTTCTGCTATGGGTAGAACATCTGCTTCTCCACTGTCTGCCTTTTCTTATTTTGCAAATACTTTGCAGATGAATGCAATGTTAGGACAAGCAGAACAGATATTCAAGGCATACTTGTGCTCCTTCTGTGACAACCTGCCATTCCAGGGGTATGGCTTTTGGCCAGTGACATGTTGTTAGTGCTGACACAGTAAGGTGGTAGCCTTTTATGCCCTGCCAGTACACTGACCTTCAGGTAACTGCTGTGCTACTAGGCACCATACCTCTCTATGTATGAGAGCCAGACATCTGGACAAAGTCATAAGTAATTGGGTGGCAAAGGCCTAAATATAGGGACCGTTTTAACTATTGACTTTACAAACCTAGAAGGGTGATACAATAACAGATGTTGCATTAGCATGCATTTTCTATAGGGTGTGAGGTCTGAGACACTACAATCCGTCATTATTTTCTGACTTTAGACTTTCGTGGTTTGCCAGTGATTTGCTACACAAACACTATTTCATGATAGAGACACCACAAATATGATGACAACCTCTGTACATTCTGCAAAACGTCTGTACAGTTGGGAGGTATGGTAGGCAGCGTGTAGGTTACTCTGACTTGTGTACTGTTCATATGTGTGGCTCCCTGTCCATGACCTGTCCAGGTTACTGACAGTAATGGATATTGACATCTGGACAGTGTGTACAAATCCCACCGTAGATGTAGCTGACATGCAAAATAGTTGGCACTCTGATTCTTGGAACATGGCCCTGTCTACCACAGTACTGTACCTAGGCCACTACGCCACAACAGCTGGGAGTAAGTTCTGGCCACATCCTGACAGTATTTTCCATGCATATACATACACCATTGACCCCTGCATATTGTGGACATGCAAGAAGTTACAGTTGTGGCTGGTGACTTCAAATCAAAGTGGGGGGGGCTGCAGGAGACAGCTGAATGGGTGGGGTCAATGGGAAGGGGTGCAGCCAACTAGAAAGGGGATGAGCTATGCTTAAAACCACAAAAACTAACTTTAATTAAATACGCTGCCCTGGGTGCCAAACCGTCATTATGAGAGTCCAATCAAGACAAAATGAAGTGCAGAAGAATAAAAATATTTCAATGCATTGGCTGCATGACAGCTTACTTAATATCTAGATGGAAACAGGTTGTGAGGCATGAAAAAATAAATTACTTTTTAAATACATTACTGGAATGCCAGTCAAAATCAAGTATAAGAAAAACAAGCAGCACTCAACTCAAACCACTTCTCCTTGCACTGCAGTTCTAATTATAATTTATATTCAGCTTTATTAAAGTACCAAGTAACACGCTGAAAGTAGCAATCTCTGTGATGCCCCCCACTTGTAAAAATGTTTGTTATCCAAAAAAGACCTGCTGCCTGACAACTATCTACTTGTTTCATGGGGAAAACATAATCAAAGTAAAAAATGAAAAGCAAACAAGAAACAAGCTCAAGATACATTGCTTAAAGGATTACTGTACAGGTTATGGACCACACATGATTGGCATTTTGTGTAGTTTATGGGTAAAGCCTGCAGAGATGACTGAAGTCTCCAACAAGTGTAATGAGCTTCTTAAAATAATATAATCCTGTCCTTTATTACAAATACTGTCATATGCATTTCAATACCCAAGGCTTATACATTATCTAGTTAAAATTTAGTTTGATTTAGTTGATTTAAAATTTTTGTTCTGAAAAAAAACATTTTTCTAGCTGCTATTACTACATCTGCAAGAAGAGTTTTGAAAATTCAAGCTTTATATTGCTAACCACCTTATATAATTTTTCATGAAGACAGGGTTTCTGTTTGCACCAACCCTTCCTTTCTTCTGAAAGTAGCTTCTGAATTTTCCTTAACCAGTTCATTAATTTACCAGTGTTCTTTCCAAAATTCTGAAATAGTGGGGAATATATGCTTCATTTATTGGATGTACACAGACAGCTGAGCTTTTATCTCTACAGAATAAAAGCTTTCAGGAAATTAGGCCAATTGTTTATTTCAATTTCAAAAGCTAAGTTGGAACAATCTGTGTTTTAAGTTACAGTAGCATGATGGCTTACTGAATGTATTTTTTATGTTTATAAACACAAGAATTTGTCTTTACCAAGACTAGCACTAGCTCTTTCCACAAGGTCAATCTCCACTTCTTCCACTTTCAGAACTTCTGTAGATGACATTTGTGCTGCTGCTACTTGACCCAGAGCTCATACCTTCATTGCTCATTACAAGCTGGATATAGCCACTAATCTAATTATACCTTGTTTCTTTTCATTATAGTACCTACAGCCTTAACTTCCTTCCTGCTTACCTGCTGGATTTATTATTGTTGTTTCTCCTGTTACAACCTATTACTACACTTTTTGTATATATAGTTATGTACTATTCCATTGAGTACATTATGTTCTTCTTATCCATTGTATCCATAAGATAGTTTTGCTCTTTAATATTGTTAATTTGTCTCTATTTGTATGTCTGTTTGGGGTTTTCCCCTCGGGTCTCCACTGAAAAAGGGTAAATTCTTACCCAGCTGGACCAACCCGGTTAACAAATGCAAAATAAAAAAATACAAATAAAAATAAGTATTCTCTGCATGGCAACAACAGAAAGGCTTTCAGTGTTGGCAATTCTTTAACAGCATGCTTATTAAAGCTTACTTGCATCTTACGATCTCAGACAAGCTTACCTGATGGTCATTAAAGCATTGGTACTTAAACACAGAGCAACAGGCACTTTCTGAGTAATAAGCATAAATCAACAGTACAAAAATATGACAGAAACCAGACCATTCTGCAAAATCAAGGACAGATGAAAAGCCACTGTAGTACTTGTGTCTACATTGGATGGGGAGATAGTCTGCACATTTACACTGCATAACTACTCCTTGCCTTGCTTGGACACATCCAGAGTCACTACATGGGGGAGTGGGATGCAACAAGTATGTCAAATTTGAAATGTCTCTGGCTGACTGTGATGGCCCTGACACATTTGTCATAACTCTCAACCTTAGAGCAAGAAATCTGGACAAAGCCATACATAGAAGTGGGATAAAGGCCCAGAAATAAGGACAATTTTTAAATATTGCTTGTATAAACTTAGAAAGATAATAGAATAGGTCTTGCATTAGTATGAATTTTCTGAAGGGTATGAAATCTGAAACTCAAATGTCTGTCATTATTTTCTAACTTCAGTCTTTAATGATTTGTCACTAATTTGCCAAAAAAAGAACACAATTTTATAAAAAATGGACCAAAAATGTGATGCAAAAATATAAAATAGCCACACAATACAGCTGTGAACCTGTCAAAGAAGGGACGCTTTAATATTAGTACTGCCAACTTGAGCAGCTGACAAAATAAAAACATCTACATGCATTTCTGAAATAAAAGTAATCTATAACTCTGATTATTAGTTATTTCTTAATTGTAAACCCTCCATGTTTTCTTCCAAAATTGCTATTTTGCGGAGGGATTTTTAGGGGGAAGAGCAACATTTTGAGCCAAAATTAGGGACAGTTGAGAGGTTTGGCTATGCCTAATTCTATAAAGCAATTTATTTGCATGTACCTCTCAACCTGCTAATGCAATAAATCTGGACAAGGCCAAATATATTGGGGGAACATATAAACAGTACTAAAAATTGCTCTTGTGTAAACTGAGACAGTTGATAGAATAACAGGTTTTACTTTAGCATGCATTTTTCTGTAGGTTATGAAGTCTGAAACTCAGTGTGTCATTATTTAGTGACTTAATTCCTAAACGATTTGCCAGAAGACCACACATTTTATGAGGAACAAACCAACAATAACATGCAAAAATCTATTCATTCTGTGAAAATCTGGACAGTTGGGAGGTATAGTTCAGCTGGGGCTGTCTTTGAGTTTGCCGCCCTTCCCCCTCACAAAATCATGGTCGAATGGAGCCTCCCCCCTGCCGCCATTCCAATGATCCATTACTTGGCTATTTCACTCCATTTATCATAAACACTAATGTGCATACTGCTTTACTTCTATGATGATTTGGACTTCATTTGAAAGTTTTGTTTTGCATTTTACAGCACAAACACTAAGACATCTGCTAAACAAAGCAATGCAATCTCACAATTAAAACAGACTTAGCATTAAAACTTCTCTGCCCTTGAAACTCACATTCATTAAAACAGCATTGAAACCCACATTCAAAGAAAATACATTTTGCCAGTGGCAGATAAAGATTAACTTTGAGCTGTTTTCAAATCATAGGCCCCTTGCACATGAAACATACATGTGCTCTTTGATGCACCTTCCTGATTGTACTAAATTATATTCCTTGTACAATACAGTACAGTTATTAGAGGGCGTTTTAAATTTATTGTTTTGAACATTTTTCCAGTAAACAATGAAACAAAACGCATGCACCCATAATGACAAAACTGCCCAGTTCAGAACATTTCCATCATAAAAGTCTACTCAAACATCTACAGTCCACCATTATCAGTAAATATGCACAATTCTACAGTCCACCATTATCAGTAAATATGCACAATCTCTGAAGAAGTAAAAGTCATCTAAATAATTCCACATTAAAGAAATTGTAACTAATGAAGAGGTTGTTGCTAGCAAACACCATTATATTTCATGGTTTCATCAAAAAATAAAGTGTCTGTTGCCCCTGAGGAATAAACTGCTTATATTACATTAAAAAAATGATAAGCTAGTAATATTGCAATAGGAAATGGATGGCAAACTGATAACAGGCTCATTGTTAGTATCTTCGCCAAAGAGGACATTCGCAGTATGGCACCATCCACCCCTTGTGGGAGTAGAACCCACAGCCTTCTGCATCAAAAGCAAGTATATAACCTGTTGTGCTATTAACAAGCAGACTCAGCATAAGCAGCGCTAAACTTCTCTTCTCCTGCAGCTCTCAGCTCCTTGTAAAATCTACTCAATACTCAACTGCATCTCAACTTCGCAGCACAAGAAATCTGGAAAAAGCCAAAATTTATTGGGGGGGAGCAAAAGCCCAAAAACCAGGGACACATTAAACATTGCTTGTATAATCTTGGAAAGTTGCTAGAATAAAATGCTGTGTTACCACCATACATTTTACTGCCAAGGTCCCTGTGCAAAACAGTCAAAGCAACATACCACTACGCCATATCAGCTGCTTTGTGAAAGAGAGGAAGACTGAAACTTAAATGGTTATCATTTAGTGAATTCAGTTCTCACCATAGCTGTCAACCTCTTAGCACAAGACACCTGGACAAACCCAGTAATACAGCCCTCAAACATATTCAGTGAATTCAGTTCTTGCCATAGCTGTCAACCTTAGCACAAAAACCTGGACGAAGCCAATAATGGGGGAATACAGTCCCAATAATAGGGACAAATTTCAAATATTCATCTTATAAACTTAGAAAATTACTAGAATAAAACGTTGTGTTACTATGTATTTTCTGAAGAATATGAAGTCTGAAATTCAAATGCCTGTCAATTTTACTTCTGATGGAACAAAAACAATTTTCAGCAGAGGCCCAGGGAGAAATGCTGCAGACACATGTCTTTATAAAATGGCAAGACACCAGAACAAATCCACACAAACACAGGGAGGAGATGCAGACTCCACACAGAAGGCACCCCAGCCAAGAATCAAACCAGAAGACTTATAGGTGTAAGGCAACAATGCTACCACTGCACCATCAAATATTTAAGGAATTAAACATTCAGAAACCTGAAGTCTGAAATTCAAATGTCTGTCAATTTTGTTTAACATTTGTTAATCAGGACAGTCTGACTTGGAACAAAAAAAAACAATTTTCAGCAGAGGCCCAGGAAGAAATAATGCAGACATGTCTTTGTAACATGGGGGGACACAAAAGCAAACCCACACAAACACAAGGAGAAGATGCAGACCCCACCCAAGAATCAAACCTGAGAACCTGCAGCTGTGAATCTGTGCAAGCATTTAAGCATTTAGATACCACAGATACTATGAGGAACAGAACAGATCAAATATGAGGCAAAAATCTGCAATTTGTTTACAAATGGTGGTGGGTAGGGAATTCAGGCCCTTAACACCTGCATATATACAGGGTTCAAGCCTGAGGTATTCCCTACCACACCACCATGAGTTTGCTCTAGCCACCAGTATATAGCAACTAGTGCATTTCGCACACACACACACACACACACACACACACACACACACACACACACACACACACACACACACACACACACACTTACCCTTGCAGATGGTCCAAATAACTGCTCCCCTTGCTGCTGATATAATGTCTAAATAACTGCTCCCCTTGCTGCTGATATCCAAACAGTCCCATTGCCACTGATGAGAAACTGTATTCCTTGTGATTGGTCCATCCTGAACAGCCCAAATCCTTGCGATTGGTCCAGCCTGATGTTGCTGCAGTCTGGAGTGCCTCCATTCCGTGATGTCACCACTGCACAGACTGCTTGGCATCTTGGGGCCGAGATGCCCTTCCCCCTATCTAGACTGCTGAGAAAGCAGTCTGAGAGTGTTCCTGTCTATTTTAGAGCATGTGTGCATGCGCACACTTCCGGGAATTTATGGTGCTTGTTTTTGTGTTTCTCGGTTTTATTTTTATTTGTTTTTTTAGGTGGGAGAGCTGCAGTCCTGCAGTTCTATAGCATGAGCCACCCCTGACAAGTTATCATGTTGATTGGGACAGCCTTGGCAATGTGTGCTGTGCTGCTATTACCCTACAAACCTACATGTTACTGCATTTCTATGGGTATATGGGTGTGGAGGGACACACCTATCAAGGAAACATATTTGCACATACTGTGTTGATATTGGCTTTACATTTTAGTTCCATTTAGCATAGTATTGTGCCCTGTCTTGAAGAATAGAGGCATATCACTAGAGGCTACAAGCTAGATTGTAATGGCATACAATTGAGTTTCAGACTTCTTACCCTTCATAGCCTTACTGCAACTGGAAGGCCTGTTGTGATATCGCTGCATAAGTCCATAGGGGGTATCCCATCACTGTTGCCATTTGTGTGCCTTTGCCAGACATTCCTTTATGGTTTTCTATGGCCGACTTGCTGGGTGAGTCTGAGAGGTGAGCATGGGATCCCCACATTGACATCCATGCATGTGACCTGACCCCCCCCCCCTTAGTTGACCCCCGGCATATACTGCAGTGGGACTTGTCACCTTGGATAATACTGCATAGTGTGGGGAAGCCAGTATTGGGCAGACATTTCCTGGTGTCCCACATAGCTGTCAGTTGTCTGCTGCTACCTCAGTAGGCCACCCAATTCCCTTGCATGCATGCAGCGATACCATAGATATACTACCAGAACATATTACTCCATTCATTTATTGTTCAGAAGACTGACTTACCTTGTGTCTCTGGCAGTTGTGGGGATGATGGGTGAGGGATGACTCTGTTGGATGCATGCAGTACACTGCCTATACAGAGTAAGCTACAGGTAGTGTGATGTATGTGGCATCCATTTTACTGTGTGTGCAAGTCAGAGAGAGGTGTCACTCCCTGAGTTCCTACAGTGTCAGTGTGTGTGCTATATGTTGCCTCTTTGCCAAGGCCTGGGAATACTGAGCATGCCTCCTTCTGCCTACATGAGCAGGCTCAGGGGTTTTCTCCTCCGAGTTCCTCTGTGCCTGTGGGGACCATGACAATGGGGGGTGGACTGTATGGCCCTTCCCTGTGCTGTTCCTGCTGCAGCAGTTTCCACAGGATCATATTGTGGAGCATGGCACATACTATGAACATGTGTGATCATGTGGCTGGAGAGTACTGCAAGGCTCCACCAAATATGTCAAGGCAGCAGAACCGTGATTCAGCATCCCAAACACATGCTCTATAATGATCCTGGTTGCGTGTGTGCCTCATTATGGCATTCTTGAGTGGGTGTCTGTGGATTTCTGATAGGTGTCATCATCCACGGCTCCAGTGCATAGCCAGCATCCCCCACCAGATGGCCATACAGGATGTCCCCACTGGAAAATGCCTGGTATAGCTGTGACGAATGCCAGATATGGGAGTCATGATAGCTTCCAGGGCTGCCAGCACACACATTCATGATAATGCCCTGGGCATTGCACACAACCTGGCAGTTGATGCAGGGGAATCCCTTGTGGTTTATAGGTTCATAGGTTCATGTAGACCCTACCCTGTTCACCAGGTGGTGCTTTGATATGGATGTGCATGCAGTCTATCACAACCTGTGCCTCGGGGTATTCTGCTACACGGTGGAAGATACGCATATTTCTGGCCCTCTCCTCATGGGTGTTGGGGAAGTAAAAGTGCTCACCAGCATGTGGTAGCATGGCATCTAGTAATTGGTAGAGTATCCTGAATGCAGATGCCTGTGAGACCCACATCATGTCCCCAGTATGTCTTTGGAAAGTACCTGTAGCTAGTATTCTTAAGGCTACACATACCTTGGTATCCACTGGGATGGGCTCCTCTCTGTTGGCTCTGGGTCTGAGTTGAGGACATGACAGCTTGATGATTTGCTGAAGTATGTCTCTGTCCACCCTGTACCGGTCTACAATCTCCAGATCGTGTAGCCCCTGGTAAGCTACCCTGTGTCTGAACACTCCTCTCCTCAGTCTGGGGTGGTTGTCAGCATTTTTCTTCTCACCACCCTCAGCCTCTAGCACATACTAATAGATCAAAGAAATGGCAGCCCCTAACATTTTTTTGGTTAGAATTCCCCCGCATGTGTACACCAATGGTGCAAGGTATGTGGGGAAAACCAGACTGACAGCTGTTTGCACAGTTTATACTATTGTGCTGCAGATGCTGCCTGTATGATTGGCTGGCTATGATGCATTCCACCTACTTGCTATTTTATTAGTAGTTGATTGCTTTTATTCTGCTATTTGCCTTTTTTTCTTTTTTCCCCTCCCATTTCCGCCACTTTTAAGCCCCGAGGCACACAGCACAAACATGGTGCCCAAATGTAAACAGCCCTGCTATTTCCAAGGTTTTTTTTGTTTGTTTTAGACCCGGTGCGCGCCACACAAACCCATTTAGCTAAGGTAAACAATGAGAAATGGGCACTCCCTGGACATGAACATGCTCTTCATTTCATGGAATAAGTCAATACAGCCTCAGACACACACCTTTGCTTAGCTGTGCTTAGCTAAGCTCAAATGGGAGCAGTGGAACTCCAGTGTGCTTACACCAAGCATGACACACCCCCTTTTCATGTCAGCTGCTTCTCCTGCTTACACCACAGCCTTATAGCTCCTACACCGTTAGGTGCAGCCAGAGAATGATCTCCCCTTTAGTGATTCAGTAAAATTTGCTCATTTGCATATCTCACTGCCTTAATCCCTGGTTACACCACTACACCACACTGCAGCCTTCCTCCTTAGCAACCAGTGTTACCTGTTATTGTTTTGATTCTGCATGCCATAGACTATAATGGCAAAATGTAGATTTCACTTAAAATTGCCTTTTCACATTTTCTTTTTATTTTTGGCACAATCATGTTTGCGCTCCGCTGCCCTATGCTTAAACGGCCGAGACTGGCCAAAAAAAAACTTTTATTTTTATAATTTTGCAACACTTTTCCATGCCGATGACCATATATTTGGCCATGGCATACCTAAGGAGTATAATACATGCTTTACTTTCAGCTGTCATGCCTCCGTTTTGATTTTTGCAGAAATGTATTCGGTTAGTAGCCGAATACATTTCTGCACCTCACACTATTCTCATATGGATGCCTGCCTGCTTTTTGAATCACTAATTCACCTCATTTGTATGGTTTTCACCAACAAATTAGGTAATTAGCATTATTCATTTCTGTCCATGCAGGAATAGTGCTGGCAAGCATGTGCACATCCCCAGGATTGTTTAGTGTATTGCTCGGTGGACATATTCCATGCAGGAGTGGCTGCACTATTCTTACACTTCTTACACTTGAATCTCCTGGAGTATTTTTACAAGTTTCACTGAAACACAACAAAGTGTAACTGAAAAGGTTATTGTCAAGACTGCTGCAAAAACTCATCACTCGCTTGACCTTACAACCTTCTAAAATCACAAACAGGTAATAAATTAACATTTAAATACCCTGTTGTTAAACTCCAGCCACAGTAGATTTTCAAAAATCCTGTTTAATGCAATTGAATATTTTTTTTAGAATGCACTGACATAAAAAGTCTAGAGCTACATTGTAAAAATGAAATGGTCAGGAAGAAAATAAAGAGACGAAGTTCACAGGTGCAAAAAGTCATCTGCTCTGTTCACATTGATTTCATGACCAAATATCCTTATGTTGTTTATATATATATATATATATATATATATATATATATATATATATATATGTTCACAGGTAATAATAATATATTATAAAGACTTTGAAATGAATACATTTGTCAACACCTTACCCTGCCCTCTACAGCATTCCCTTTCATTTCTTAGGACGGCACGTAATTTGCTATGATGTGGTTTATCCACTTGAGTAGTCAGTATATTACCCAGGCTATTTCCTTAGGAAAACAGTAAATGTGCTAACTGACAATTGTTTCTGTATAGGACATGCTAGATGCATTTTAATGGCTAGGTAAGTTGTTTCAAAAGCTTATCCCTACTCTTCTATTTTCATACCCATTGAAGGGCGTTTCTTACTTTCATCTGGCATTAGCATTGCTCTGTGATGCTGTGTTTCTTTTCTTGTTTCACACTATTCACACGTCATTCTTTCTTCAGAAATACATCAATCGGGTTTTTTTGCTAAGTAAATCAAACAAACACATCTGTTATATCCTGACTCATCCTTGCATGCGCCTCTGTTGTGAGGACTGATATCTACTATTTTCTCTACCTGATGATAAGCCATGCAAATACGAGAAATATAAACTACCTTCCAGTAAGCATGTATATTTTATATATTTAGGACCAGCTGCAGATGTTAAGATTTTGAAATTCTGTTCATTTTGTGATTTGGAAGTATGAATACATGGAGTGACACATAAATGCATTTATACACAAACAGACGTACACATGCAGATATGTGCTTTCTTGTCTAAGTTTTATATATATATATATATATATATATATATATATATATATATATATATATATATATATATATATATAAACACACACACACACACACACACACACACACACACGCCATACAATATAGTGCTGAAGAATGTGTATGAGGTGAAAGTCATAATACACTAAGTACAGTCACAGAAATTAATATTTAGACTATGAATAATGCAGTCTATGCCACCGTATGTTACTGGATATTAAATATAACTGTTATTTTGCCAACGCCATCTTATTTCATGGAATGAAAATAACTTCCTCTGCCCATAATGTGGTTATTACAACATAATGAAATTGCTTATAGTTTTTATTGCTTTGGTTAGTGGAAGTCTGAGACATACTGGAAATATGACCTCTCTGTGATTCATAAAGCAATCAAAATCCAGCATAACTGGCGGACTCTATTTTTTTTATAAGATGAATGGTAAAATGACTCTGGGATTTAATATAATATTCGCCTGCTCACTTTTGCCTTTGGATTCAGAAGAATGAAGAAAAATGAAACACACAGCAGAAGATATGGTACATTAAATTATAGCTCATACCAAAATCTGCAAAGTACCTCATGCATAAACAAATTTTGTTCTGTGCTACCAACAGAATGTGAAGTTATCAGTCCTCAAAATACAATGCTCTTCCAGTAGAGCCATTTAGCATGACAGTAGCTGTCACATTTTCAAATAATGTCTGCGTTTTGCATGTAAATTTGATAAACAGGGCATCATAAAACTGAGCATTTGTTTAGAGAAGAAAGCATTTACACTTCTTCAATTAAATGTTCACTAAACTGTGTTTGCTGGCATCAAATGGTATGTAACTTCACAGAGAGATGAAATCATTATGTGTCAATTTTGTAAACAAAAAAATTTCAAAGAAATAAAGAATCTAGCATGATTTTGAGAAAATTTCTATTAAAACAGATGCTTCTGAGATAAAACAAACAGTAAAACTAAAATAATTTTGTAAGCCTGGGCCAAAGACAAAACAGTAACAATGATTATGTTGACTCTAGAAAACATCCTGAATTAAATCATATAGAGCACAAGTGTCAGATTGTTATATAGTTAGTTATCTTATATGCAAAATAATTAGCTCTGTTGCTGGCAAAACAATTTGTTTCAAAAAATAAGGGCTAACAAAAGTCACTGATTACTGGTGCAAAATGTAATCAGACTTTTCCTTATTTTTTTCTCACTTTTATATTAGTTGGATGTGCATGGCTGCTTCAGTGCTAGCTTTGTTTGCTGTTATACAAAGCAGCATTGGCAACATCTCTTAGTTTCCTTTAGTCTATACTCAGTGGCACTAACACTGGCTCTTTTCTACTTCAGCTTCCTCTTCTCCGTTTTGCTCACTACCTAGTCCCATCATTTTTCTCTTCTATCACACTGTTTCTCCCCCTTTAAATTGCCCCACTGTTTATTGTGTCTCTTTCAATTCTCATTATTTTAATCAGGCCCACACAGAAATTGTTATGTGTATAAACAACAAGTAGTCACAGCTGACGTACAATGACTTGTGCAGGCTTGTCAATGTGCTTTTATAAGTTCATAGGTAAGTACTAGGCTAGCTGCCCTTGCAGACCATTTTAAGTCTAGCCATTTACCCTTTATGTGCTTGAACTAACCTGTCCCATTTATAGACTGGCCTTACCCATCCCGTGGTCAGTAATTATACATGACCCCTAATCAGAATAACTGGGATCATACCATAGATAATCTGAGGGGACCCGTGCATAGGATAAAGCATTTAGGAGCTGAGCATTATTAGTACAGAGGGCAATCTTGTGATAAATTTTCTATTTCCAATCCATAAATCTAAGTTGCCCTTGAAAATGAACAGGGATGAACATGGTTTTATATGGACAGGAGTGGTATCCTCTGCTAATATACCTGTCCTTCCAAACTGTTCTGTTGATCTTGCAGAACAGGTTTAGATCCCTAGACCAAGAATTTCTTATGTCATTTGATTAGATGATGCAGTAAATCCATCAGTGATGGTTTGGAGGATGCTTTGTATGCCAGAAACAGATCTTCTCTTAGCAGTCTGTAGGATACTGAGTATAGTGACAGGGCTTTGAGTAAGTTCAAGTAGGACATTTTGTTTAAGCCTAGTAAGGTACCTCTGTAGGTATTCCAGTTGTTGCGTGTGCCTGGACAGATATATGCCAAAGTGAGCATTATATTCCATGACTGACCTAATGAAGGTTCAGTAAAGGGGAAAAATGCCATCCTTACATCTAGACACAATATCTTTGTTTATAAGCTATGCGTATGCAATATAGAAGGACTTTATTGCAACAATAGACACGTTAGTCAAAAGTTAGGTCACCTTCCGTATAAGTTCTGAAATCCCGAGCAACTGGGTCAACTCTTAGAGATGTATTCTAAATACAGTAGTTCTCTGGTGTAGATGACTTCTCAAAGGATAATAATTTTTTTTGGCATTTAGTTTCAGCCTGAGATTTTTGCACATCTTATTTATTTGAGAAAAACCTTCCTGCAGGATGGCTAAGTCATTTGAGGATTCACTGACTGCTCCCAGCTTGCAGTCATCTGCAAACTTAGTCAGCCAGAGCCCTTTGACATTGGCATTGGCTTTTAGTTCAGAAAAGCAGATGTCACACAGGAGATGTCCAGCACAGAACCCTGGAGGACTCCATTGGTGAATGTTCTCTTTATGGAGGTGACTTCCCTTCTTTTGAATATCTCTGTTCTATCTGTGAGCCAGTTGGCAATCCAGTGGGTGAAATAAGGATTTATTCTCAGTTTATTTAGCTTTTCTACTATGCCTGAGTAGAGAATTGTGTCAGAAGCTTTAGCCAGGTCAAGGTATGTGGTGTGTACTTTCTAGCCTTCATCCAGTGCTTTTGTGACATTTTCAAAAAAAAAATCTACCAGGTGAGTAAGCATGACCTGCCCTTGACAAATCCAAACTGATAGGGATCCAGAATTTGGGGATTCCCTATGTCCTGACTGATTAATTCCATGATAAGTTTTTCCATGGCTTTGTATATGAGACTGGAAAGACTTATGGGTCTGTAAATGCCTGGGACTATGGAAGGTCTTCCTGTATGGAGGAGAATGGCCATAACTTTCTCCATTCAACTGGTACAAAACCTAAATGGAGGCTGAGATTGAACAGTGTTATCAGGGGTGTGGCTAAATCGTGCTTCATGCTAAATTGTGCTTCATGCTATTAAAGATGCATACAAGGATATTGTCATGACCTATCAATGCAGTATTTTTAGCTTTTGATAGCACTTACAGGACTTGGCCTTGTGTGATAATTGGAGGTGAGCCAGTTTCAGGTATACCTTGAGGGACAGACAGAAGGGAGAGGGGTAAAGTTAGAGCTAAATTTATCAGCCAGTAGGTTCACTATATCATGAGCCTCAGTGTAGGTAGTATTGTTCACAATCAGCTCAGTGCATTGCTGCATTGTGCTTTTCAGATTTTGAACATAACTAAAAGTGACGTGATTGTCTTTGGCTTGGATAGCTATTTTAGCCTCAAACCTGACTTTGGTAGATTTTATTAAATTCTTTAGTTGTTTATTTATTTCAGTGACAAGGGCACTAACATTCTGATAATTACTCTTCTTACTTTTAGTCAAAGTTATTTTCCTTTTATTACAAAGCTTGCTGATATTATGGTGCCACCATGTTTGTCTGCGGCTTTCATTACACTGCTCCTATATATTGTATCTCTTATGTTTGATGGATGTTTTGTCATGTTTATATAATTTAATGTATATAATGTTCATGATTTATAGTGTAATATATGTGTTCTGTTTTTGTCTTGTATATAGTTCGTAATGGTGTCTGCTTTATTGTATGGTTATAGAAAATGAACTTCACTCCCTGAGATTTCATTGTAAAATGTCTGAGCCAGATGCATTTACAAATCAGCAAACTCCAAGACATAAATACCTTCCGAAAAGGGGAAGGATTATAATATAGACTTGTTTAAGAAATATTTCGAGAATGCACTCATCATAAGCATGTTTGAGTATGCTCTGCATATGATATGATATATTCAAACATAACTAGCAAAGAACTAACTGCTTCAGCTGCTAGTCTCACCAAGGCTCTTTGGATTATTATTGTATTTACACTACTAACAGATCTACTGAAGCAAATCTAAAATGTATCATCAAAAGTCCCTTATTCTTGCTGAATGCATATTTAAATGGTTACACAAATTATTAGTCACTTCAAATGTCCCAGAACATGCTGTGCAGGCTATTGAATATATGCCTGCCAAAGTGAGATAAGATGAAATGCATGAGCTGGGACTCAAATTTGAGGCATTTGCAATATTACTGCAGTGCACTACCAGGTGTGGTACTGAAACAAGTGGAGAACTGCCCATCTGTAAACACATAAACATTGCTATTGTATAACCTAATAATGAGGAAAAATACTTATGCTATACAATGCAACCGTACAGAAAGGAGAAGCCCATTTGGCTTCAACTGGGACAAAATTGCAAGTCCTCTAGTATACCACTCTGTTTATGTTGCTGACTATAGTACTAAAGCAAATGAGAATCAATATGCACTTACACACAAGTGTCAGATTATTATAATTTGAGTTCACTTCTATATAATAAATTAGCTGTGTTATTGGTAAAACAGAATCCAGGGAAAAAGCTGTCACCTTTTAGCAATTTGTATCACAAAAGAATGGCTAGCAAAGGTCATTGATTTGTATTTTTTAACACCCTTATTGAATTATCACATGACATATGTACATTTGCAGTTATACAAACGTAATCAAACTGTATTAAATTAACATTAACAAACATTATACTTCACATATATTGCTATATATCATATAACATAAGCAACATTGCATAAATTATTCAATTCCTGTCCCTTTTTTGTATGATTGCTTATGTTGTAAAGGTCATAGATTAGTGCCCGAAATGTATTCCAACTTTTCTTTAGTTGTTTTCTCACATTTACACACTTATGACAATCATGGGAGTACAATGGGAATTGCATTGTTTAATAAACATTGGGATGTGTCATGCCTAAGTAAAATGAGTGAATGCAGGAACATGATGGCTGTCATTGTTTGTTCTGCACACCTGACAAAATTAATTGAAGGGTATTTGGAAATAAATGTCATGACAATGAGGGGGATCGCAATTCTAATTTCTTTTAACAGTGGCTGCGCTTCATTTCTAAAGGATGGAACTAAGAATATTAGACACTTATGAGATGTCTAAGGTGTCAAACAGCTGTTTGGTGCAAGAAATGATGCAACGGCAGATGATGGTTATCTGTAGGAGAATGGGAAACTTCACAGCAGAGTAATAAGTTCAGTACAGATATTAATGAGATGACCAGTTAGTCACTGGCCTTCTGGTAGCAGCTGATGTTCAGCTGCAAGAAGAGAGAACAAAAAAATGGGCAATACTCATAGGAGATTTTTGAATTTTTTTGAATTTAATGGAATGGAAATGGAGCAAAGGAGGAAACAGAAACTTTGCAGACAGGATGGAATGTCAAAATGTAGGGGGTTAAAAGCAGAGGGCAAAATAATGTCGCCAGAAATTGTCAGATGAGTATAGTTAAGTGGATTGGCAGAGAGTAAAGTTAAAGGAGAAACTGAGAGATGCACGTATGAAAGGGACAATAAGTAGAAGAAAGCTGATGAGGAATGAAATATCTGAATAGTAGTGAGAAGTGGGAGATAGGAACAGAAGTGGGCAGGCAGAAAATATCACAATATAAGCAGAAGCAAAGTGAACATGAGTAGATATTCAGCTGTATGGGAGAGGCACAGGACAGTGGAGAAGTCTTGTAAGAAGATTACAGAAGGAATGTTTACCATATACATACACCACAGAAGGGAAATAGAGTGAGAGAGAGAAAGAGAGAGAAAGGCAACCAGCATAGACAGTGACAATGATCGAGAATGGGAAACATGGAGGTGGAAATGTTACACATAAGTGGTGTAGTAGTTAGTGGCATAGGGAAGTAAGCAAAGAGGAAAAAAGCTAGTACAAGCAAAGGCAGGATTCTTTTTATGAATGTAGATTCAGTCTGGTCTCACTGTATTAGCTTTGAAATACTTTTTCTTATGTTTTGTTATTGAATGAAATTATAGGTTCATAGGTTCATACTAGGCTATCTGCCCTAGGGCATTGATGATCCTTTCCATAGCTTTGCAGACCAAGCTAGTCAAGCTTTATGGATAGTTTCCAGGATCCGATCCGGCACCACCTTTATGGAGAGGGACCACTGTTGCTGTACTGCTGCTGCTTTGGGCGGGCACATATCCTGTCTGATAGAATAGTTTTATGTTTAAGTACTGAGTTTGAGAGAGCTAGCCCAGTGTTTGGCTATGGTTGCATCTCTCTCTCACATGTGGAATTTGGTGGGAGAGGGGAGGAGTTGTTGTTGTACATGAGGAGGCAGTAACAACATTGCCCAAGATTCCAGATTCACCAGCTGATTGACAGAGGAGATTGGGAATTACAGTTTTTTTTTCAGTTTTGCCTAGGGTGAGACTGAAATTGTTCAGTTGTTACCAGTGCTCTACCCCAGTTGCAAAGTTTAAATAAATAAATCACAAATGTGATCAGGAGTCTAGACAGGAGAGACCAGATATTGGTGAAACTGGTCTCAGGACTTACACTAAGTACAGTGCAATAGGAGAAAGTAATTGCTAAGGGTGTGAGATAGATGCATGTTGAGTACTTGTACTAAACAATAAACTATCAGAGGAGACAGCTGATGTGACAATAAGCAGACCAGGGAGGGGGCATAAACTTTGGCGTTAGTATTCTGAGAAGTATTATCTGTATCAGCAGCCAGCAGACAATGGAGAGAGCATATTAAGGGCTATAATGAGTGAGGGATGCAGTAGCAATGGGGAAATGCAGGATGATGCTGCACCAGCATCCTTGATCTCCTCCCTGGCCCTGAACATGGTAGGAGAAGCCTGACACAGAGGCCATCTACATGCAAGGGGAAGGCTCAACCTTAGCCTAGAAGGAATAATTGTGTTTAATGATGCATTGGAAATGAAGTAGAACGTGGTGAGCAACTTTGCAGGAAGTTGCACATGTGCAATAGAGTGCATGCATCTCTCATAGGTAGCAATTGCTGAACTCATAATGCTGTTGCAGAGTGGAAGGGGGCTTAGTGCACACAGTCTAGCAGCAGTATGATACAGCAGCAGCATCCACTGTCTTCTAACTGGCTCTGGATAGGGGCCATGTAGAACCAGAGGGAGGATGAGGAAGGCCCAGCAGACCCAGTAAACGAGGAGAGGAGCTGGTGGCAACTACATGGGAGAACAGCAAAAAGAAAACAGAGAGAGAGAGGAGGAAGAACAGGAAGAACAACAAATAAGGAATGATGCTAGGATATAGCCAAGGTTAGACCCAAAGTTAAGTGTCCTTTCATTTCAGGTAGGGTAGTGGTTGGAAAGAGCTGGTGAATTGATGCAGCATATTGCCCACCAGTTAGAATAACCTAGGAGGAAAAGAAACTGGTAGAAAAAGAGAGATGCAAGGTAAGTAAAGGAGGGTAATTCCCACATTGTGGGTCCCCATTATATGTATGTGGACCATAACTGTGAAATTTAGTTCTATGTGAATTTAATACAACTTCAGAGACATATAAAAATGAGGAAACTTGTGTATCTTGAAGTATCCCCCTTTCCCCAATGTACAGCAATCTCAGAGTTTGTATATATAAGCAGTGGAGGTGCAGGCATAACATCAGTGAATGCAAGTGGCTATGCCACCCTACAAAAGGAGCTTTAAATATGCAGTAATGACCTTTACAGTTTACTGGTACTTGGCTTTAATCACATAATTACATTTTCCTAGTTTCAAGACACGCATTATTGTATATAAAACTTCTGAATGGGCAATACTCATGGACTGGCAGATTTTGAACTGTTAGAAAGGGAATGGAAGTTGAACTGTGGTCTTGCACTATGAGAATGTCAAAGAAACTAATACAAAACTTGCCAGAAAGGATAGAATTCTGGATATGGTTCTATGCACCATTGGAGGTATCATGGCTATACAGAGTAATCATACTGCCATGTGATTTAGAGATGGGTGAAGGGAAAAAATAAAAAAGAATAAGAGTTATGCTGTGCTGATAAGGTGATCAAGGATGACTTTGGAAATGTGAGCAAAGAGACTAAACCAGTTATGGGGATAACTAAGCATGGAGTGTTTAGGTCTGTGGACGGGAGTGTCTGGAAAAGCTGAAAAGGTCTAAAGAATAGAGAGCTAGTATAGATGCATAAGAAGTTGAGAACAGCACTTAGTGCAAAAGTCCCCATACAACAGCAAAACCGCAACAGATATGCTAAGGGCTAAGGGCAGCAAAGCCTAAATTGAAAGGTCGTTAGCACTAGCAATCAAAAAGAGATGCAAGTTTTTCACTTTTCTGTTTTTTCAGCTGCATAGCAGAAAAAAAGATAGGAAGGAAGAATGGAAGACAGAACTGGTCAGGCTGGGCAAAGATGTGAAAGACATCAAAGAGGAGTAGAAAAAAATCAGAAATACTGAATGAATATTTTGCTTCAGTCTTCATAAAGTAAAAAAAAGGACAGTAACCTATGCCTGGAGGGAGGCAGAACAGATTGGAGATAACAGTGGGAAGAAAGCAGAAAAGAGAGTCAAGTGGTTCAAACAGAAATTGCTGTTGTAAGGAAGAATGAACCACAAAGAGCAGATGGGCTGCTTCTCATAGTCCTCTGAATTTTAGCCAGCATCCTGGCTGAGCCTTGACAAGTCACCGCCTAATGTTGAGGAGAAGGATAATAACTGGGGTATCCTTGTACAAGGGGGAACAGAAAGATCCAGGCAATTACATACCTGATATCTCAATATTCACAACAGAGAAAGTCATGAAGATAATCCTGAAGGGAAGGCTGGTGGTATGTCTGAAGGAGAACAATCTCCAGGGCTACAAACAGCATGGGTTCACAAACCAAAAGAAATGTCAGTCAAACCTGGTCCAGGTATTATGACCAGGTTGCAGGCAGACAGGGAACTATTAGCAGATGTAGTCACTTCAGAAAAACCTGTAACTCTATTATATATATAAAATGCTAATACGAAAAATGAAGACTATGGTGGCAAGACCAAGACCTAGGAGCTGACTAGATAGTTGACTGTTAGGAAATAAACAGTTGTGGTGAGAAAGGCAATGTCAGAAATTTGGGAAGTGACTAGTGGATTGCCATAGGGGTCTGTTCTCAGGCCAATGCTCTTCTGTTGTTTGTCCTAATGATATCTGAGGGAAAATAAAATAAGAGTATCCTTTTCCCTGATGGTGCAGGTTGCAACAGTGGAGGATGGAAGAGTCTAGTTAAGGATTTGGAAAGGCTGAACAAAATAAGTATGAAGGTAGCACATCAACCCTGTTTTGAAGTTGCACAAGGGATACAGCAACCTAATTCTGAATTATAGGCTGCAAGGACTTAAACTGATGGCAATAGAAAAGGATCTGGGATAGTGATCAAACTGACTTGTCAACTAGGTGCAGAGTGAGGGTACACTTAACCTAGCAAAGAGAATGCTGAGATGTATCCTCAACAGAATATATTCCAGAAGCAAAAAGGTAATACTTTACTCATCAAGGCATTGGGAAGAGGGAAGACCACACCTTAAGTACCGTAAGCAGTTCTGAATGGTATATAATAAGGAGGCCATCAGGATGCTAAAAGAAATTTAAAGGAATGTTATCAGAAAGATCTGTGGGAAAGAGAGGAATAAATGTAACCAGAGGTTACCTAGCTAGTGCTCTTCTGAATTAAAACCAGAGGAGACAGGGAGGACATGATATCAGTGCATAAGATCATATCAGGAAGATGTGAAAGAGTCATTTTGAAGAAGCAGGACATATGGACAGAAGTGGAAAGGAGACAGTATAGGTAGCAGATTGTAGCAACTATTCCCTAGATCTCTAAAAGTCATTTTTATTGAGATTTTGTGGACTTACTGACACATTATGTGCATTCTATAAGTATGCATCCCAAACATGTATTTAAAAGTGTAATCAAAAGCCAATTTTTAAGAGCCAGTAGACTCAATACTATGCAAGATGACATTATTTATGAAATAGAGAGTATAGCTACTGATTTTAGACTTAGGGGATACAATAATGAATTGACAGAAAGGACAACAGTGAATGTAAATAATGAATGTGATGGCTTGGGTAAACCTTATCTGCATGGTGTGGGGTTATGGAAAGAGAGTGATAATGTTCAGTGTAATAATTTAAGGTATTTTACAAAATATAATTGGCATACTAATATAGTCCAACAGATTATTAGAAAAACCAGAACAATATTACAATCAAACACTGATCTTTGGAACGTTGTAGGGGTAGCTCCTAAATTTTCATATAAAAGAAGAATTTAAAACAGACCTTTTTATAAAGATTTACAACAGAAAAAGTTTTCTGCTAGAGGCATATAGAAGAAAGGCACAATGCTGTGCCACAATTGTGTATTTTGTACAGATATCAGTACTGAGCTTACATTTGTACATCCTATAACTGAGGCTGAATTTGAATTTAACACCTATACCACATGCTTTACAGAGAATATGATCTGTCTGACTAACTGTGCAGCAAAAAACAAAGCAAAAGTTAAAAGAACGTATTAGTTCACATCTCTCAGATATTCAAAGAGGAATTTAAATTAGATTTAAATTTAGGGTACTTCCAGATCCAAGAGAAGGTAGCTTGGCATTAAAAACAGAAATGCTGGAGTATAAATGGATTAATTACTTCAGGGCAAATGTTTTATCTGGTCTTAATAGTCAGCACAGTATTAAGTATGTATTGAAAGCTAGACATGATTTTATATGAATTAAACATTTTTATAATTACTACTATAGATTATTTAAAAAAATATGTTGGTTCTGGGCTGTTTGAATATGTTATATCTTTTGTAATGTTTTGCAATATATTATTCTTTATTATGTTTTTTAAATTGTAATTAACTTATTTGCTATTCTATTGGCTAGCTAGTTGATTTTAATTGACATCAATTAGTGTTGTAGTTTTTAAACAAGCTTTAGTGCAGCTATTATTATTGAAGCAATGAAAAAGAACTTGTCTCGAAAGCTTTGCATTTGAATTTACTGCTGTTTTTGTTTAAATAAACTATGTTTACAGTGGCGACAGCGTGTTCCTGATATTGTTTTTTGGATAGTAACACATAGCAACTGTTAACATTCTGATGACATCATCTGTAGATCAGCTGAATCTAACATAGTTTGCCTTTAGAATCTCTCTTCAGAAACATGTGCAATTAGAAATGTAAAAGGACACTGATCAAGTCTCTAGAACATTCTATACAAACAGACCATAAATCAATGTTTAAGAACTTATTTACAATATCATAGCTAGTCATGCTGGCGTATAATACACAGGTTAATCTGAAATTATGTACAAAAATTTAACCAGAAATGCTAGCACAAATAACAGTGTCTAATTTCTTCACATGGTGTATCAGCAGTAGTACGTTTCTTGCATACATTGTCATGTTTAGGGTACTGAAAGCTAACAGGAGACAGTCAAGGAAATTGAAGAACAGTGTGATCCCCATGCATGGGCCCTGGAGAACAATGCTTGTTAGTTCACCTAAGGCAGAAGTGGCATTGTCAGTAGTTAACTGAAAGGCTCTCTTGGTAAGGTAACTCCAGTCCCAAAATGCCACAAAGGGTCCAAATTTAATTAACTGCATCTTATTGAGAAGAAGCTCTTGACTGATGTTATCAAATGTCCTTATCATGTTGACAAACAACCCCACACTAAATAGACTATTGTTCATATTACTACACTATAGGAATTGTTACAAAAACTAGACCCCAAGCCATATTGTGCATCTGCTAGGATTCCATACCTGCTAATATGTTAAGTGATTTGCTTATAAATTAGTTTCTCTAATATTTCAATAATTAATCAGACATAATACCTAGAATCCTGAGATGAATTAGGACTGGACATTTTGAAAATGGTATTACATGGGCATGTTTAAGCTGAGATGGAATTGTCACAGATGTGTGTATATGAGAGAAATAGAGAAAGGGACCAAATATGTATCCTAATAGTTGAGAGGTACAGCACACTTCTGTATGATTGCAGAGATTAACTTTTTGTGCAGTAACTATGTTTTGCAAATAGGAAAGAATATTGTGCTTATAGACGCACAGGGCTTAAGATGTTTCAGTCATACAACTAGTAATATAACTGGTATGGTATTTTGAAGGTTCTGGGTTCATTTTGAATATACCACACTTAATTTTTTCTTAGTTCTGTTTTGTGTTGAGAATATTCTCAAATATCTGTATACAGTATTTATTTTTATTTACTGTATTTATCATTTGTTGACTAGGATAGTCCCAGTAGACTAGTAGCTTGTTTTCAGGGAAGACCCAAGTTGGCATTTTTACTACTGGGGGTATATGGCCAGGGAATCACAGAACATTCCCTACTCATCATTGCTGTGAATGGGAACCATTTTGAAGAAGCACTTCCTGTTTACTGACGTGGTCCAGAGAAACAGGGAGGCAGATGGAGAGAGAAGGAGATGATGGAGTACTGAAAGAAATGGAGGAGAAAGCAAATATCAAGATGGGAGAATGTGCACAGGATTCTGCTGAAATGCTTCAAACTAACCTGTTTGATGGAGCTGAGTCAGCAAATGATGGCTGTATAATTACAATCCTCCAGTTGGGAGGGTTGTCAGATGGTTTACTTAAAGAAATGGTCTTACAGAGTAAGCCAGAAAATGAAAGAGATGTTTCTTTGGAGGGCATTATGGAGAAAATTCAAAATGAGGATGCAGAGATAATCTTGAAGAATAGTGGTGAGATGGAAAAGAAAACATATGCAGAGAAAGTAAAAGAAGGCAAAAGTGGAGTAGCAGAAAAGAAGGCAGAAGAAAATGAAAAATGGAAGTAAGTGGCAAGGATTCAAATTAAAGAAGCAAAGAAATGAACAGGTATGAAGTGTGGGACAATTTAATAGCTCCTTTTGGTGTAAAGAAACACAAGGTAAGAGCATTTATTCTTATTAACAAAGAGACATTTTGTGAAATTATATTTGATACTGTTTTTTTCAATGGAAATTTTTCTTGGAGAATGTGAAAAAAGAAGGAGTCTTTATAATGTAAAAGCATTTAGCAGGGAAACAAAACATAAGATTCATGTACAATTTCAAACGGAGATAGAAAGAAAGACTTTGAAAGCTTTATGTAAAGAAGTACTGGACACTGCAAAGGTTTATGACAAAAGGGGTTTATGGACTGGTATCTGAGACTGTAATATTGTGTTAAAAATAGAAAGAGAAAAAATTATACATATGCCAAGCATGATAAATATGGAAGGGAATAGGGGTGTTGTAAAATACTGTGGACAACCCAAAGCATGCTATTTTTTGTGGAAAAGGATGACAGTTGATAAGTAACTGTGACAAAAGAAAATGTTATAGTTTGGGGGAATGGGACATGATGCAGAAAATGTGAACTGAAATGTTATAATGTAACAAAATTGGGCATTTATGGATGGACTGCAAAAATGAAAATAACAGTAAGGAAAAGGAAGAGCACTTAATTGAAGCACTCCTCAAAATGTAGAACATCGACACTTGTGCTGTAATGGAGACCTGGTTTAAAGCTGCAGAAAGCACCCCTGTGCTACCAGGCTATAACTCATTCCACACATTTTGGCCCCAGAACATGGACCAAAGCTCCAAAGGATGTTTTGTCTCCATATTCATAAAGGATATGCACACCTCCAGACTAGAAGCCCAGTATGACACATCTGAGATACTTCAGGTACAACTAACATTGGGTAAGATGCCAATTCAGGTCATAGCCTGCTATAGGTCCCCAGCCATGTCATAAGACTCTCACACCATGTTCTTAAGCACCCTGGAAACTATTAGGGTCCAACCCAACACTCTCATACCAGGTGACTTCAACTATCCTTCCATCAACTGGGAAAACTATTCATGCACCAATACACTGGCCCAACGGTTCCTGGAATTCATCAGTTCCAATGCCCTGGAACAGCTCATTCTTACCCTCTAGAGGAAGCAACATCCTTGACCTGGTTATTACTAACATGGGCAACCATTGCTCTACACCAATAGTCAATTCCTGCCTGGTTAGATCCGACCACAAACTAATCCCATGGAAATCCACATCTCACCCACACCCCCCGCAAAGGTCACCACCATGAAAAATGTCTCCAAAGCTGACTTTGGGCTCCTAGAAACAGAGATGACTAACTTCATGACACCCATATCAATGGAAAATAGATGCATGTCTACCGAATCATACACCAATGCACTGTACAGATACATACATAAATGAAACTAGCCATACCCAAAAGAACCAAGATGCTCTCCTCCAAAAAAACGGAAGCCAATCTAGTGGTTCCCTGCCATTAATAAACTCTACAACAGAAGGAAGAAACTGTTGTAGAAAAAGGTGAAGTCCTAATACTGGAAAAACTCCCTTATTAGCCTCAACAAAATGTTGAGATCCCTCATCAAAACCTCTAAAGCCAGCTATGAAGGCAGAATTGTGGTAGACACTAAAAACAATCACAAAGCCTTCTATAGTTATATCAAGAATGTCCACAGCAATACCCACATTTGCTCTGAGTTAATGCACAATGGTACCTCCTATACTGAGCCAAAAGATATTGCCAACATACTGGCCAAAAGATTCAGTAGCAACTTTACCCCTCTCTCCCCCCAAAGGACCAATCACCATACTGGAAGAATGCCAAGTACCCAGCATTACTGCAGCACAGGTTAAAGCTGCATTGTCCAAGGCCAAGAATACAGCTTCCATGGGACCCAACAATATCCCTGGATGTGTTCTACATAAACTACAAAGTGAACTACCACCACATTTGTGTGCCCTGTTCAATCACAGCCTCATCTCAGGCTTTGTCCCTACTGAATGGTGCACTGCTACAGTCATCCCTCTCCATAAAGGAGAAGCAACTACAGACCCTGAGAATTATCTTACCATTAGCCTGATGAATCTGATATGTAAGGCTATGGAGGCATCATCATGGACCTAATTAACAAGCATATAGGAAATCTCCAAACTCTAGATCCCACACAATTTGGTTTTGTGAAAGGTAGATCATGCCTGCTCAACCTGGTTGACTTCTGTGAGTCAGTCACCAGAGCTGTGAATGAGGGTAAGGCAGTTCATACAGCCTACCTCGATCTGGCTAAGGTCTTTGATACAATTTCCCACTCAAGAATTATTGATAAACTCACCAAACTAGGCATCAACCCCTATATCATTAGGTGGGTTGCAAATTGGGTCACAGATAGAACCCACAGTGTGAAAGTAGCAGACTCCAAGTCAGACTGCCGACCAGTCATGAGTGGAGTCCCACAGGGATCTGTCTTAGGTCCTCTCCTGTTTTGCATCTACTTCTCAGAAGTCCAGGTCAACACGGAGGGACTCAAGCTGACCAGGTTCATAGAGGACTGCAAGCTGGGAGCCATTATTAACTCCCCAAGTGATGTAGACATCCTACAGAAAGGCCTCACTGAGGCCAATGACTGGTGTCGAAACCATGGCCTTAAGCTTAATGCCAAAAAATGCATCATCATCCCCTTTGGGAAAAACTCAGTTCCCACTAATTACCACATCGATGGGAGCCCACTGAACACTGAAGGCATTATAACAGATCTGGGGACACAGGTTGACAGCAACCTGTCCTTTGACCACCACATTACCACTGTGGTCAGAAAGTCCTTCTATGTGGCACATCTCATTACCAAGGGTTTTGCATCCAGGAAGAAAGAGGTCATCATCTCTCTCTACTCTTCCATCATTAGACCAGTCATCGAGTATAATGCCCTATTTGGTATGTACCTCACTAGACACCTGCAACAGCTGGAGAGGCCACAGAAATATCTCATGAAAGGATCCTAGGCATTAAACACATGCCCTGCATGGACATACTCAAAAGACTCCAGCTATTCTCTGTCTCAAATCGTCTACTTAAAGGTGATCTCTGCTTGACTTACAAAGCTATGTCTGACCCAGCTCTGTTAGAAATGCTACATCTAAATAAATCCAAATCCCTCTGCACCACACACTACAGACACCTCAACCTCATTACCACAATCAACAGAACATGCTGGAGGACAGGTTCATAACCCAGAGACTGCCCATGCTTTGGAAAAGAGTTCCCATACATGTCAAGCAGATCACCTCACTGGCCCTCTTCAAGAGAATCTTGATGAGTGTTTGGAAATAGAAAGCTCACCCCTGGGATCACTGCAGAAAGCTCACCCCTGGGATCACTGCAGTGTCTGTACTTGATATAGGCACTGGGAACTAATGTCGGTGGCATGATGCCAGGGCACTTCTATGGGCTAGGCTTGTAAAGGCTCCAGGGCCATTAGCCTAGTACACACCTATGAACCGATGAACCTAAAAGAAAGATAAAGTGAAAAAAATGAATAAATAGAAGAAATGTTCGAAGTAGTAGAAACTGAATAAAAATTAGATGAGAATAAATAATAAAGAGGGTTTAGAAGAAGATTCTGAAATAAGTGACAAAGAAGGCATAAACTTAGAGAGAGTAAAAGGAAAAAAATTCTATTGGTAAAAGGTTAAAAAAACAGAAAAAGAAAACGTAAAGAGATAAGTACAAAAGAAAAAAGAAAGAAAATGAATGAAAAAGAATATATACAGCTAAAGATTGGGGCTTCATATAATGGTTAAGGTGTTTGACTCACAAACACAAGGTACAGTGTTTGATTCTCTCCTTTGGGAAGGAAATTGGTTAGGCTTACAATGGCTTGTTAAGAAGTTAGCTATGAACTTATGAAACCATGAATCAAGGGAAAAATTAAAAATTTCAAGTGTTTCTGTAAATATGAAGGATATTAAAAATATAGTAAGAAGAATAGAACTTTTGCAGTGGTGTAAAACATGATGTAAATGTAATTATATTAGAAGACATAAGATATTTAACAAATGAAAGATTACAAACTATGAAACTATGGGGAGTTAAGATAATTTTGAATTTGGGAAATGAGAGATGCTCTGGAACAGCCATATTCTGTAGAAATACAGTAAAGATATTAGATGCAACCTTTGCAAAATGGGAATTTTAACCAACCATTTTAGATTTAAAATAAAAAAGAGCAAGTATATAGAATTATAACATTATATGCGTATACTAACTGTAAAGAAAGGGAAAGCTTAATTCATCAAATTTTAGACTATGTACTGATAAATATGAATATAATAATGATAGGAGACTTTAACTGTGATTTAAAAGGCAAGCCTAAAAATGGAAATGATGTAAAAAATGCTAGAAGTTATAAGATATGCTAAGTTAAAATTTTAGGACAAACATTCATGGACTTACAAAAGGGGCATGTGTAGAACTGAAATAGATTATTTTATAGTATCAGAAAGTTTAGTTATAGCAGAAGGGAAGGTAGTTGAAACATTATTTTTTTGGTTATCTTGCAATATGGCTAGAGATAACAGAAAACAAGGAATATATAAAAATTGGCAAAGGAATAAAAACGATAAATGAGAAAGCATGAAATGAAAGAAAGAAATTAGTAATACAGTTATTGAAAAATCATATTACTATGAGAACAGTTTATAAAAACAGGTCTGAATGGTGGATACTATTTAAGAAAAATATATATATATTTTTTTTTACAGTGACAATATCATGTGAGAAAAGTAGAGAAAAATATAAAAGAACATATAATGATACATATGAAGATTTAGAACATAATTATAGAAAATACTTTGACAAAGAAAAATAATTATATGAAATAAATCAAGAAAAAATACAAGAATTATTATATAGGCAAAGACATTTTTTAACAAGGAAAAAGAGAAGATGTACTGAGTTACTTAAGCAGATTAGTAAAGGGATATAGTAATATAATTAGAGGAATAAAAAATGTAAAAGGAGAAATAGAAAAAACTCAGGAAAAAAATTATGAATAGTGTAGTACAATATGTGAAAGTAATGTTGAAAGAAAAAAGAAGGTAGTAAAAAACATGGAAAGTAAAACAGTTAACAGTAAAAGAGAATAAAGAATTGTAAAAGGAAATTTCTTTAAATGCACTAGATAAAGTATTATTTGGCTGCAGGCCAAGATGGAAATGAAATGTATAAAAATTTAAGGGAGTGGCAAAAAAATCGATTCTGAAAAAATGGTTAAATGAATGTTTTATGTATGAAGAACTATGCAGTGGAATACTTAAATGTATATGTGAGAAGGAAGATAGAAGAGAATTAAAAAACTGGATACCAATAGTATTGATTAGTATAGCAATAAGGTAATGCTAAATTAGGACCAAACAAAGCCAACCATGGGTAAATTAGCATTACCCACACCCAGAAGTGGTTATTGCTATTATCATTATTTAAGAAAAGAAACTATTACTTTTCTTAAATAATGGCATAGTATAATGCCTGTTTGCTGCCCTTCCGCAGATGTCTGGCATCAAAGAAGATCTCCGTTGCTTTTTTAGGTTAAATGAGTTTAACATAGCGATTAAAATAAGCAACGGAGATGTCCGCTGTTTATTTTGTAACTGTCTCGCTTGAGATCTTGCTTTAATGGGTTTAACATAAAAAGTCCCGGACCTTTTCCATTAGTATAACTCGATTTACAACGGGCACGCTGGCCAATCAGCGTGCACGTTTTGGGGGGTCATGGTATAATAATGATTATGAGATCTTTACCAATCTAATACAAAAGAGATCTGAAACTAAAATGGAAAATAATATGGAAGATAGCATATATAGTATAAAGGAGAAGGGTTGTCAAGAATTATTAATGATAGTTAGCTAAACTGTGGATGTTATGAACAGAAAAGAAGAAGAAAAAATCATGATAGGATATCTTAATAAGGCATTTGAC
Source organism: Protopterus annectens (assembly GCF_019279795.1). Taxonomy (NCBI): domain Eukaryota; kingdom Metazoa; phylum Chordata; order Ceratodontiformes; family Protopteridae; genus Protopterus; species Protopterus annectens. The sequence goes on along the minus strand of NC_056728.1, from coordinate 874,971,239 downwards.
ACAATTGGATATAAAATCTTATCAGTAATAATGAAAGGATATAATATAAGTGTGAAAGTTAGGAAATTATGCATGTCAGTGTATAGTAATAATAAAGTAAAATACGTGTAAATGGCTGGTTAAGCCAAGAAGTACATATGAGGAGTGGTGCAAGACAAGAAAGTCCAATAAGCTGTATACTCTTTGCATTAGTTATGAATGCAATAGTATGTGAAATAAATTACAAAATGAATGAGGCAGGGTATATTAACGCCTGAATGGTTAAGAATTCTACTTCTGTTAACATATGCAGATGACATTATAATAATTGCAAGAAACAAAAGTTTGATAAAAGACGTAATAATTTACACAAATGAGTGTCCAGAGATGACAGGGATGGCTTTAGATAAAGAGAAAAGTAAAGGTTTAGGTGATGTAGTAAAGATTGGGGGTATATATTTTACAATGAATGAAATGTCTGTGTTAGGTATAAAATTTGGGAATAAAGATGTAAGTAGGATTCAATGGCAAAACAACAGAAGAAATAAAGAAACCTTTTCTGGAGAACATATAAATTATCATTTGATAAATTCAACACTGAATGGAAAAATAGCATACTTAGCAAGTGTATTGATTATGCCAATAGCATTTCAAAAAGAATTACTGCAGATATTTTTTCATTTACATGTGGTTCTAGATTAAACCCAGTAAAAAGTACTTTTAAACATACTATCATCATACCAGTGGTTAACAACTTCCCCATCCACTGACAATCACTGACATGCTGTGTGCATTAACTGAAACATTATAGATAAAATCATCTATGAACAGAAAAGTGAATACATCACGATGTATGATATGCTGTATGACAGACAACATGGCTTCAGATCAAATTTTAGCACTCTGATTGCCATCTACAACTTGACTGACCATACTTTCTCAAACATTCAGCAAAATATGCTAACTGGTAGAATATTTCTTCATCTCAGAAAGGCCTTTGATACAGTAGATCACTCTGTAACACTGCACAGATTAGCTGATATTGAGTTGTCTAGTAATGTTTTTCAGTGATCAAAAAGCTATTTTACTGACCGAAACTTCATGTTACTTGGCCTACACGCACACAATACACTAAGGTGTACCTCTGGGTTCGGTACTTGGTTCACTCCTTGTCTCAGTCTTCATTAACAACCTCATTTACAAATTCCAACATACTAATTGCATTCTTTATAATGATGGCATTTTGCTCACCAAAGCCAATGAAACCTCTACTATGCTTTCCTATGTTTTGCAAGACTACTTTAAATCTGTTGGCTTCATAACAACAAATTAGATGTCAACACAGGAAAAGTCACAGTCATGCTGTTTAGGCATCCTCAGACACATAGGAACACATATCTGCTTGCACTGACATTATAGACATGGACAGTCAAAATCCTTTTCTGTAGTTGCTGCATGTAGTGTCTATTCAGGTTTGCTAGTCTGCATGATTTAAGTTGAACGTCAGAAAGTAAGTGAAGTACTTTTTTTATCGGCCATTAAGGTGAGCAGTGGGCTACTGTACAGCAGGAAATTGGAGGAGATTGTGATTTTTATTTGTGTCTGAATGGATCTCATGCTTAGGGGAACACTATCAAAGGTTAGCCTGCCAGCCTGGGAAGAGTTCAAGTCATTGTTCTCACACAGAGAAGCATGGTTTGGGCTTGACATAAAATGTGTTCTTTTTGCAACAGCACCACTGGCCAGGGCAGGTGTACAACTCTTGAGAGATTCCGAGTTGTTGGCATTCTCTGAATCACATCTTCACTCAGGTTAGCAATTGAGCAACCAAGGTATGCCAGTATTTAACAAATCAGCAAGTTGTCTAACTCTTTTTAAGAATACAATTCCAGCTATGTTGGTAAGTTATCCATACATATGTGAAAAGGTCATTCATATCTCTGACGTCTTATATCCTAGGTGGAGCAATGTAAGGTTGTGAATTTTGTGGTACCCGACATTCTTTTTTTAAACTTAAGGTCACTGCAAACACAAAGTTTGCTTCATTTGTTACTGAATTTTATGATAAACTGAAAGTGATCAAAACTGAGCCACTCTTTTTTCCATGGTACAAAGTTCAATATTTTAATTAATGTTTTAATAACTTGCTATGTACCATCTGCAAAAAAGAAACTGAATATGCATACTTTATAGGTTCACAGGTAAGTACTATGCTAGCTGCCCTTGTGGGCCATTTTTAGCCAAGTCAGTTGCACTTTTCAAATTAACCTATTTCATTTGGTTATAGATTGTCCTTACCCATCCTATGTTTGATAATTCTACATTACCCTAATGATAATAATTGGGATCATACAAGAGATAATTTAAGGGGGTCCCTATACATGAGATAAAGCATTTAGGAGTTGCCTCTGTTCATTAGTAGTACAGGGAGCAGTCCTGGGGTAAATTGCCTGTTTCCCATACAGAGACACAAGTTGCACTTGAATATGGACAGCGATGAACTTTGTTTTATGTAGATGGAGAGTCTGTTTCAGAGTAAAGTTATGCAAATGAAGTATCCCTGATCATTCCTGAGTTTATGGTCCTTTGTCCCTGATTTATTCATCAGATAGATGAATGCTATGATGTCAATATGTAGCCATAGAGTGGTAAATATGTATGAAATGAAACTCAAATGACTAGCCTAGAGCAAAGAGTGGGTAGTGTTAAGCTGGATCAAAGTGTTTACCCCAACATTGACTTTTAATGTGATTTGGCCAGGTTGCTCTCCTGACTTCCAGATAGCAATATTGACTCCTTTTTAGCTTCAGGATAATCTAGATTTAAGAACTATACAACGATTCATTAAAATTCCACTTATCTACAATAAGGAATTTTGTTTAGATGTAAGCATACACAAAGGCAATGATCACACAAAATGATGAAATGAAATGCATTACCTGGCAGGATGAGAATTCTGATGACAATAAATGCCAGAAAACAACACAAAAATGAATTCCATAAACCCTGAACTGAGCAAATTCAAACAAAGCAGATACCATTCTTTTGAATACAGTTTAGAATCCTACCCTGGGATTCATGAAGCTTGCGCCAGGCAACGGAGTAGCTTCGGTGATCTAGCGCCAAATATGGCTGCCGAGCAATTTAGGCATGAGCTGTTTCCACATGCACTACCAACGTATCCTAGAGCTGCGCAGCTCTCGGCGCATGTATGCTAATTACCCCGTGTGCAGCAGTGTAGCATGGAAATGAAGGTATATAGTGATTCATGAAGTGGTGCAGGTGTAGTGTAAGCATGAAGAAATGTAAACCAAAAAAAAAAAAAACGGTTTACATTTTGTCAAACATAAAATCAGAGTCATGAAAGCGGACCAAACTTACGTATTATAATGTTAATATATGCCAATGGCTAAATATATAGCCAATGGCATAAAAAACATGCACAACACATAAATAATAACATATAATGTCATGGCCACACTAACGCAAAGTAAAACCACAATGCATCTGTGCACAAACAGGATCACAAGGAAAATATATTTAGATGTCATAAAACTGCAATGTGACACAATTCATGAATTCCCCATAATAGTCAATGGCACACATGCTACACCACAACCATGGCAGAGGGGTTGCTAAGGGTCTGTGACAGTCTTCTATGTGGTAACTAGGAATTAGTAGGCAATGCCATGCAAATGAGTCAAGTAATACTGAATCGCAAATGCCATGCCAGCGTAAGGATGTACCACACGGCATAGCGGTACAACACCAAGGAGTGGCCTGGAGGTAAACATGACATCAAGAGAGGGGTGTGCCACCGTAGCTGTAAGCACATTAGATCATTGCTAATCCGGGTTGCCTGTTGCTAAGCAAAGCCACAGGATAGGGGTGTGGAATTAGCCATAGCTTTACTTAGCTGAGAGCACACAAGGTAAGCGAAAGTGCATGTGAATGTGAATGAAAATGCGCTCGAATACCGGTAAACGGCTGTGCGCGGTGCGTACCACAGCTGAAACAGGAAGGATATGGGAAGACAATAAGGAAATGCTACAGCATGATAATTGGAGTACAAATAAGTAATTAACACCTAGGAGCTCACAGTGGGCCATTGACAACAGCTAACAAGGCTGCTAGCAGCTACCTGCAGACCAGGAAAGGGGAGGTGCCGTACAGCAAAGAAAAGAGAACTGTCACAGCAGAACAAAGCAAACTTGCAGTAGATCAGCTACATAACACATTTCCCAACACAATCCTGGGTTGTGAAAGTACAAAACAAGAAAGCCAGCAGCTGGATGCATGCCTGACAATGGGAGGGGAATTGGGTTGAAAATTGAAGTAAAGGGCAATAGATGAATCATAGCAGACAAGTGTAAGTCAACACCAAAGGCCCCACAATAGGAGTATCTGCTGTAAAACCAATAATTAAGATGCCCCTCAGCTGGATTTGCACAAACACACCCAATTACACCAGCATCATCCATTGCACAACAGTATAAGGTGTGCAAGCCCCACACCCACACTTGTGTATTCCCAGACACTCTGCACCATTGGTGTATACAGATGGGGAAATTTTAATATGTACATGTTAGGGGCAGCCATAGCTTTGATTCACCAGCATGTGTTAAAGACTGACAGTGGTGTGGATGATGATGCTGACAACCATCTCAGGCACCAAAGGAGGAGAAGAGTGTTCAGACCCAGGGTAACCTACCAGGGGCTACATGATCTGGAGATAGTAGAGCATTACAGGGTGGACAGGGATATCATACAGCCACTTGTTGAGCTGTGCTGGCCATGCCTCAGAGCCAGAAGTAACAGAGGGGAACCCATCCCAGTGGACACAAAGGTATGTGTAAGCTTGAGAATACTAGCCACAGGTACTTTCCAAAGGCCAACTGAGGATATCATGGGGATCTCACAGGCATCAGCATCCAGGGTACTCCACCAGTTCCTGGATGCCATGTTGCCACATGCCAATGAGCACATATACTTCCCCCGAATGCAGGAAGAGTTGGCCAGCTATATGCATCTCTTCCACCATGTGGCAGACTACCCGGAGGTACTGGGTGCAATAGACCGCATGCACATACACATCAAGCCACCACCCAGTGAGCAGGGGAGGCGCTACATAAACTGCAAGGGATACCCCTCCATCAACTGCCAGGTCATGTGTAATGCCCAGGGCATTATCATGGATGTGTGTACCTGCAGCCCTGGAAGCTATCACGACTCCCACATCTGGCATGCCTCACACCTGTATCAGGAATTTGCCAGGGGGGACATCCCATATGGCCACCTGGTGGGGGATGCTGGCTATGCACTGGAACCGTGGATGATGACTCCCATCAGAAATGCACACACAGCCATGCAAGAACACCATAATGAGGCATACGCATAAACTAGAATCATCATAGAGCACGTGTTTGGGATGCTGAAATCATGGTTCCGTTGCTTGGACATATCTGATGGAGCCTTGCAGTACTCTCCAGGCACGTGTGCCCACATCTTCATAGTATGTGCCATGCTACACAATATGATCCTGCGGAAACAGCTGCAGCAGGGAGGGACAGAATGGTGAAGGCTCTCACAGCCCACCACCATTGCCAAGGGACCCACAGGCATAGAGGGACTCAGACCACAAACACCCTGTGCTAGCCTCAGTAGGCAGATGGAGGCGTGCCTAGTATGCCCATGCCTTGGCAAAGAGGGATTGTATACCACACACACTGACAGTGTAGGCACTCATGGACTGATACCCTTCTCCACCTGCACACACAGAAAACATGGATGGCACACACACATGACCACCTGTAAATTGTCATGTATAGGTGGTCTACTGTGTGCATCCTACATAGGTAGCCCTCAACTATTGTACACACAACCGCCACTGGCACAAGGTAAATTTTTACCTGAACAGTAAATTAAGCTATCAGCACGTGTCCATACTGTATGTAGAGGTTCATAGATACACAGGTAGGTACATGCCCAACTGCCGAGGCCACTCATAAGCATAGCCAAAAAGTGTCTGCTGTCGCCACCCCATTGATTAACTAACTGTCCCTCTGTGGAGCAGAGCCAATTGTGGGATCCCTGGGGTGTATCCACTGTTCCCCACCCACTCTGCAAGGATTCCCTGGAGTGTTAGTGAGGGGTTTTGTATAATGTAATCAGGAATGTAGTTCCAATTAATAGGGAGCATCCCTGACAGGGATCTTCTCAGATGTTTACATGTTACATAGTATACCTTAAACACAGCTTGCATATATAGGTAGTTTTCCACAGAATAATAAACATGTGGAACACACAACTGCTGAAATTTGCATTAATCACCCTTGCACTACCAGTGCTTGCTCTGAGAGGTAAAAGGGACTGCTCTCTCTCCCTCACTGCTGTCCTAGGATTACCTATCCACTCTTCGCTTTATAACTGCCCTCCTCTATCCTTTTTTTTTTAAGTCTCTTACCTTCTCCCTCTGTCTTTATCCTTTACATCTACCCTCCATGCCACTTCTCTGTAAATCTTTCTTCCTATTCACATCTCTGCTAAACTTACCTTCTGACTATTCACTCCTTACTGATTGTCTTCCTCACTTTCTCCTCCTCTGGCTCTTCCTGCTCTGTTCGCTCTGCGGGCTCACTCCACTTATCCCTTATCCCACCAAACTTACTACACCTTTTCCATCCCAAACTATTCTCCACCTCTTCAAAAACCTTCTCTCTTACATTTCCACTAACCCTAAACAACTTCCTACAATCCAAACTTAAAAGGTAAAAAGTTATCTCGTGTAATATCCTAGCCTTATCTGGAGACATACATCCTAACCCTGGCCCCTGCCTCAGTACTAACAACTCCTTCCCTCCTTCCCCTTCCTCCCCTACTTCAATTAAGCCTCTCCCCCCTTCTCCTTCTTCTCCTACTTCCTCTCTTAGCACCCTTAAGGTCTTCACTATCAATGCCCAGAGTCTTAACAACAAAATTCACTATGTTCATGCTTGGATCATGCTTGGATCAATCATAACAAACCTGACATCTTAGCCATCTGAGAAATCTGGCTAAAACCTCATATCTCTGATTCTGAAATCTTACCTCCAGGTTTCCACATCCTCAGAAGTGACCGATTAAATAAAAAAGGTGGAGGCTCTGCCCTAATCTACTCTAATCTTCTATCCCTAATCCCCCTGCAAATCCCAAACCCACAATTCAAAAATACTGAAATTACAGCAAGTCTCCTCCGACTAAATAAACATAAAAATATCTGCATTATTTCCTTATATATCTCCCCAGGCGATAATATCTTGACCCTTGAAAATATTCTCCACTGGGCCTCATCAGAAATAAAATATGAAACCTTTATTCTAGATGACGTCAATATTGACTGGAATAAAATCAACACATCTACCCCCTCCCTAGCCATTAACCTTTACAGCTTCACCCAAGTAATCCATTCTACAACCCGTCCTAACAAAATCCACCCCCCAGGATCCATCATAGATTGGAGCAGTAGATCAGCTACATAACACATTTCCCAACACAATCCTGGGTTGTGAAAGTACAAAACAAGAAAGCCAGCAGCTGGATGCATGCCTGACAATGGGAGGTGGGTTGAAAATTGAAGTAAAGGGCAATAGATGAATCATAGCAGACAAGTGTAAGTCAACACCAAAGGCCCCACAATAGGAGTACCTGCTGTAAAACCAATAATTAAGATGCCCCGCAGCTGGATTTGCACAAACACACCCAATTACACCAGCATCATCCATTGCACAACAGTATAAGGTGTGCAAGCCCCACACCCACACTTGTGTATTCCCAGACACTCTGCACCACTGGTGTATACAGATGGGGAAATTTTAATATGTACATGTTAGGGGCAGCCATAGCTTTGATTCACCAGCATGTGTTAAAGACTGACAGTGGTGTGGATGATGATGCTGACAACCATCTCAGGCACCAAAGGAGGAGAAGAGTGTTCAGACCCAGGGTAACCTACCAGGGGCTACATGATCTGGAGATAGTAGAGCATTACAGGGTGGACAGGGATATCATACAGCAACTTGTTGAGCTGTGCTGACCATGCCTCAGAGCCAGAAGTAACAGAGGGGAACCCATCCCAGTGGACACAAAGGTATGTGTAAGCTTGAGAATACTAGCCACAGGTACTTTCCAAAGGCCAACTGAGGATATCATAGGGATCTCACAGGCATCAGCATCCAGGGTACTCCACCAGTTCCTGGATGCCATGTTGCCACATGCCAATGAGCACATATACTTCCCCCGAATGCAGGAAGAGTTGGCCAGCTATATGCATCTCTTCCACCGTGTGGCAGACTACCTGGAGGTACTGGGTGCAATAGACCGCATGCACATACACATCATGCCACCACCCAGTGAGCAGGGGAGGCGCTACATAAACTGCAAGGGATACCCCTCCATCAACTGCCAGGTCATGTGTAATGCCCAGGGCATTATCATGGATGTGTGTACCTGCAGCCCTGGAAGCTATCACGACTCCCACATCTGGCATGCCTCACACCTGTATCAGGTATTTGCCAGGGGGGACATCCCATATGGCCACCTGGTGGGGGATGCTGGCTATGCACTGGAACCGTGGATGATGACTCCCATCAGAAATGCACACACAGCCATGCAAGAACACCATAATGAGGCATACGCATAAACTAGAATCATCATAGAGCACGTGTTTGGGATGCTGAAATCATGGTTCCGTTGCTTGGACATATCTGATGGAGCCTTGCAGTACTCTCCAGGCACGTGTGCCCACATCTTCATAGTATGTGCCAGGCTACACAATATGATCCTGCGGAAACAGCTGCAGCAGGGACAGAATGGTGAAGGCCCTCACAGCCCACCACCATTGCCAAGGGACCCACAGGCATAGAGGGACTCAGACCACGAACACCCTGTGCTAGCCTCAGTAGGCAGATGGAGGTGTGCCCAGTATGCCCATGCCTTGGCAAAGAGGGAATGTATACCACACACACTGACAGTGTAGGCACTCATGGACTGATACCCTTCTCCACCTGCACACACAGAAAACATGGATGGCACACACACATGACCACCTGTAAATTGTCATGTATAGGTGGTCTACTGTGTGCATTCTACATAGGTAGCTCTCAACTATTGTACACACAACCGCCACTGGCACAAGGTAAATTTTTACCTGAACAGTAAATTAAGCTATCAGCACGTGTCCATACTGTATGTAGAGGTTCATAGATACACAGGTAGGTACATGCCCAACTGCCGAGGCCACTCATAAGCATAGCCAAAAAGTGTCTGCTGTCGCCACCCCATTGATTAACTAACTGTCCCTCTGTGGAGCAGAGCCAATTGTGGGATCCCTGGGGTGTATCCACTGTTCCCCACCCACTCTGCAAGGATTCCCTGGAGTGTTAGTGAGGGGTTTTGTATAATGTAATCAGGGATGTAGTTCCAATTAATAGGGAGCATCCCTGACAGGGATCTTCTCAGATGTTTACATGTTACATAGTATACCTTAAACACAGCTTGCATATATAGGTAGTTTTCCACAGAATAATAAACATGTGGAATACACAACTGCTGAAATTTGCATTAATCACCCTTGCACTACCAGTGCTTGCTCTGAGAGGTAAAAGAGACTGCTCTCTCTCCCTCACTACTGTCCTAGGATTACCTATCCACTCTTCGCTTTATAACTGCCCTCCTCTATCCTTTTTTTTTAAGTCTCTTACCTTCTCCCTCTGTCTTTATCCTTTACATCTACCCTCCACGCCACTTCTCTGTAAATCTTTCTTCCTATTCACATCTCTGCTAAACTTACCTTCTCACTATTCACTCCTTACTGATTGTCTTCCTCACTTTCTCCTCCTCTGGCTCTTCCTGCTCTGTTGCTCTCTGCGGGCTCACTCCACTTATCCCTTATCCCACCAAACCTACTACACCTTTTCCATCCCAAACTATTCTCCACCTCTTCAAAAACCTTCTCTCTTACATTTCCACTAACCCCAAACAACTTCCTACAATCCAAACTTAAAAGGTAAAAAGTTATCTCGTGTAATATCCTAGCCTTATCTGGAGACATACATCCTAACCCTGGCCCCTGCCTCAGTACTAACAACTCCTTCCCTCCTTCCCCTTCCTCCCCTACTTCAATTAAGCCTCTCCCCCTTCTCCTTCTTCTCCTACTTCCTCTCTTAGCACCCTTAAGGTCTTCACTATCAATGCCCAGAGTCTTAACAACAAAATTCACTATGTTCATGCTTGGATCATGCTTGGATCAATCATAATAAACCTGACATCTTAGCCATCTGAGAAATCTGGCTAAAACCTCATATCTCTGATTCTGAAATCTTACCTCCAGGTTTCCATATCCTCAGAAGTGACCGATTAAATAAAAAAGGTGGAGGCTCTGCCCTAATCTACTCTAATCTTCTATCCTAATCCCCTGCAAATCCCAAACCCACAATTCAAAAATACTGAAATTACAGCAAGTCTCCTCCGACTAAATAAACATAAAAATATCTGCATTATTTCCTTATATATCTCCCCAGGCGATAATATCTTAACCCTTGAAAATATTCTCCACTGGGCCTCATCAGAAATAAAATATGAAACCTTTATTCTAGATGACGTCAATATTGACTGGAATAAAATCAACACATCTACCCCCTCCCTAGCCATTAACCTTTACAGCTTCACCCAAGTAATCCATTCTACAACCCGTCCTAACAAAATCCACCCCCCAGGATCCATCATAGATTGGATTTTAGTATTCCATCCAAACAAAATCAATCTCTCTGGTACTACCCCTAACACCTTCAGTGACCATCTCCCTGCCTTCATCCATCACTCAGCGAACCCCTCCCAATACCAACATCATTACATTCAAACTCGTAACCTTAGCAACTTTGACCCCACAATTTTCTCTAACATTTTTAAACAAATTAACTGGCAAATCCTAAACACTCTCCCCCTTGACAATGCTGTAGAGTATTTTAACTCCATCTTCCTAAATACTCTTAACTCCCTAGCCCCCCCCTAAGAAACAAGCGAATCAAAGCCAATTCTGCTCCTTGGCTGACCAAAGAGACTAAACATATCATGCATCTCAGAGACAAATCCTGGAAGCTTTTTCAGAAAAGTAAACTGTCTTCTGCCTTGCTCCGATACACCCAACTCTGCAACCAAGTAAAAAAAAATAATCACCTTGGACAAAAAATAACTACTACTATAAACTTCAGTCCAATAATAATACGAACCCAAAACAATTCTGGAAATCTGTTAACTCTCTTCTCCATCCTGGGTTAAGAAATAACCCCTGCCCCGACCCTAGTTTAACTGACAAAGAACTGAGCTCTCACTTTGACACCTTCTTTACAGATTCTATAGCTAAGCTAACCAAAACATTTCCAGACAATAATCCTCCCAACTTCTTCAACTCTACTTCCAACATCCGTAATAACTGTCCCTTCATGTTCCAGCTCAAACCAGTTTCCACAATGTTTATAAAAAAACTCTTATCCAAACTAAAGCCATGCTCTAATGCCCCTGACAACATTTCCCCCTCCTTCCTCAAATGCGCAGCCGAAGGTATTGCTCTCCCAATTAGTATCCTGATCAAACGATCCTTAAAAGAGCCATATGTACCCAAACTTTGGCGTTCAGCCTACATTATTCCTCTTCACAAAGGAGGTAAAAACACCACCATTTCTAACTTCTGCCCCATTGCCCTACTCTCTCCAATATCTAAAATTCTAGAAAAATGCGTCCACCACCAACTTTTACCCTACTTAACTCAGAATCAGTTACTTACACCCACCCAACACGGCTTCCATCCTGGCCACAGCACCATAATTGCCCTACTATCCTTCCTAGAAACTGTTAATCAAGCCCGAGATTCTGGACTTCTTGTATCAACTGTTCTGCCAGATCTTTCTAAAGCCTTTGACACCATCTCCCATACACATCTTCTCTTTCATCTCACCAACCTTAATCTCTCACCTAACACTCTATCCTGGTTTTCCAGTTACCTTTCTGACAGATCTCAGGTTGTCAGATGGAAGGACTTTAGATCTTCCTTCTTGCCTACACCTACCGGCGTTCCTCAGGGATCCATCCTTGGCCCCATGCTTTTCAACATCTTTATAAATCATCTTCACACTGTTCTCCCTGACACTACAGTCATCCAATATGCTGATGACTCTACCTTAGTTTGTGCCGCCTCCAACTTTTCTGAACTTCTGACTAAAACTCATATAGCTTTTTCCACTACAGAAAACTGGATGCACCAAAACCATCTCTTCCTCAACTCCAATAAATCTAAAATACTAATTTTCCTCCCTACCAAGGCTTCTTCCTTTGACAAAAACTCTTTCAATGTCCTAAGCCAAACCAACACTCCTATAGAAGTGGTCCCTTCCGTAAAACTCCTTGGCATTACCGTTGATGAACGCCTCAAATTCAATCTCCACATACAACAAAACATAAAGAAAACCCACCAAAAGTTAATTATGCTCTACAGGAATAATCAATTTCTTTCAAACTCCTCTAGGCACACCTTGGCTATCACCTACCTCCTACCCTCTCTACTTTATGGTGCCCCACTTCTAACTAATCTGTCAGCTTCCAACACCTCAAAACTTGAATCTTGCTATAATAAGATCTCTAAATTTGCCATAAATCCAAAACCTCTACTCACCACTGCCTTACCCTACAATCTCTGAACTGGTTAGAACGCCTTAACCACCTTGACTATCTCCAACTAACAACCGCTCACAAACTAATATTTTACCCAGATAAATGTCCAGCCTTATCTAACATCCTTACCCCTTACATCCCAAACCGATCTCTGAGATCTGAACACCAAAACCTAATCTCCATTCACAAACCTAAACATCCTGCTGGACAGCTTCTACTCTCCTTCTCTCTTGGTAGAAAATGGAACTCCCTCCCTCCATCACTTAGGACCATACCTAACACGGAATCCTTTAAGACGCAACTTTTCTCACACCTATCCTCCAAATGGAAATGTCCTTGCTTTCACCCTATATAAATTCAAGGGATTTTCTCCACTAAGCCCTCTATATTCTGGCACCAATCTACTATCTACTCTCTTATTTCATTTCTATTTTCTGCAAAAATGGTTTTAGCTGACTTTCAGTTGACTGTAAGTATGTAAATACTATAAATATGTAATTACCTAAGCCAAAATAAAAGAAAAAAAAAAACTTTTACTATGTGTACTCTGCATTTCACAGCTTCTTGACTGCATTGGACATTGTATTTTTATCACTTGCATTATGTAACCTTGATTGTACTGCCTATACTCTGCATTTCACATCTTCTTAACTGTTTTTGACATTGTATTATTATCTCTTGCATTATGTAACCTTGATTGTACTGCCTTTGGAGCTTTTCTCCCCGGGCCTCCACTGAAAATGGGTACTTCGTGGCCCAGTGGACTTCTCTGGTAATCAAACTGAAAATAAAAAATAAATAATAATAAATAAATAACACTGCCAGGATTAGAACATGCAACCATGTACACAATCTTCACAATAGCATACCACTAAGCTACCTGAGATGTACCAATGGCAGTTGTGTATACTGACAGGATAAAACACAAAAGGTAGGAATGTGTGGAAATAGGACAAACCGGAATATACCCAATGAAAGGTGTATGTTTTATATATGTGTGTATATATATATATATATATATATATATATATATATATATATATATATATATATATATATATATATATATATATATATATAGATATATATATATATATATATATATATATATATATATATATATATATATATATATATATATATATATATATATATATATATATATATATATATATATATATATATAGATATATATGTATAGAGAGATAGAGAGAGGGAGAGAGAGAGACAGATATATGTCGATATATGGGGATATACATATATATCTAGATATATAGTTAAATTAACAACATCTACATAACCATGGAAGTACATATAAATGAGATACCTACCACATACTGACTGCTTTACATACCGACGCACGTAATCCCGAGGCTTAAGGTCCGGAAGAACACAGTACCGAAACACCAGATGCGCGAGGTTTAAAATCACGATGTTAAGGGACAGTTAGTCAGTGCTTCTGGTGTTGCGGTTCAGGTAGGTTACTGTGTGTAAGTGTGTTTCTGAGGGCTGTAGTGTGTGTAAGTGTGTGTTCTGAGCGTGGTGTGTGTTCTTGGGGGACTATAATGTGTGGGTTAGCTTTATGAGTCTGTTTGCACGATCTAGGAGGTAGAATATTAAAGTGGGGGGGCGCAGACACCTACATGGGGTGTAGGGGGGCTTGCCCACCTGCTCATACGTAGTGTAGGATGGTTTGTTTGGATGTGGTGGGTAGCAGTGTGTCTGTGTGTGTGTGTGTGTGTGTGTGTGTGTGTGTGTGTGTGTGTGTGTGTGTGTTTCATGTTCGTGTTACCTTCGCAAGTTACTGTCACTGTTGGTAATGTGGAGTATGGGAGTCTGGGCCCGGTACTGTGTGCATTGGAACTGTGTGGTTTCGGGATTCCGTAGGTATCCCGTATACAGTGGTTGAAGTGTTCATATATGTGTATAACATGGACCATAGCAATCACACATTCCGCCAAGACCAGTCTTGATGAACAAAGGCTATGGAGAGTATATGCCTATACACTATTACAAATATGTGCTATGGACATGAGCCAATGATAGTGTTACCACCTGTCCCACTTTGAGGACAGTCCCTCTTTGGGCGGTTGTGTCCTGACCAAATATATTAAACGTGGCAAATGTCCTGGGATTGTAGGACATAATTATGTCCCATATGTAATGTAATAGTTGCATACAATACTTCTTTCTGTATCTAAAATACCTACATGTTACAAAAAACAGGATAAGCAACTAAACTGCTACAAAAATAAGCTTATATTTAGGCAAGAAAGGAAACTTCTATCCCTTGTACTGACCATGGGTTTGTGCTGGCCTGTAAATTCTGATGTGTATCCCAAAAATGTCCCACTATGGTCATATGAAAAGGTGGCAACCCTAGCCAAAGAGGGTCAGTCACCAACACATCTACAATGACTGCAAATACCTATGACAGAAATACACAGCTTTCATGTAGCAACACTTTATTACATTCTGATGTATTTCTGAACCACATAACAGTGCCTTAATGAATCAGCCTGTAATTACCATAGTATTAGTCTACTAAAGGATAGGTGTTCAGATAGGGAAGGAACCCTCACGCACATATTGATTATGTATAAAATCAGGTCCTACACACCTGCATCTGCTATGCACACCCACCAACATCACCCCCACACCCAAACAAATTACAATACAAACTGTAATAACATCACAAATCATTCACTCACTGTATGACATCTGCAGAAGCCTTAACATACCTTGTCAGAGTCACACGAACATGGCCCTATGTGAAATAGTTGCTGTTATACAATGGAACAGCTGCTGATGTTACAGGGTTTGTTTGCACTAATCCTGTTTCAGAGGGTTGTGTGTACACCGGGATGTGTTGCCAATTACTGAGTAACAGCACAGTATGCTACACATGTACACCAAATCAAGGATGTCTGGTGAGCACACTGTTAACCACATAACAGTTCGTGCATAACCATACAGCCTTGAGCTGCCCAAACATCCTTGCCAGACTTAAACATCTGCAGAAGTATCAGGTACAAACAAACCCTGCATAAGTAGCAATGTTCTGAAATATAACAGCTGTACTCACATGTAGAACATATTCATCTAGCCATTATACACAATCCACGGGAGTCATGAAGCTAATATATCTCTGTCTGTCTCCATATAGCTGTTGAAATACATCACAAACAACACATCCAGGCCATCTTCCTCGAAAGTAAGGCAAACGGACAATGCCCAAAAGGAGTACTCAGTTATACACCACTGTTGCCATGGTATCGGCTAATGGAATAGCTGCACAGCTGATGTGCATCTGTTTAACTACTTTGGAACACCAATTGGTGGTCAGAATACCACATGTTACTGATATTCTAGAAAAGGATGGCTTATCACACATTCAAACCATCTGTATATACCAGCAGAACGTTACAAAGAAGATTGAAACACAAACTGAAAAGGATTGAATCAACAGTTAACGACACCTCGGGTTACTTATAAGGTATGTAGAACAGTCAGTATGTCTGTGTATTTAGTACATGTTCTGTAGTATTTAAAGTGCACGCAATCCATATAGTGGAAACAGTTATCTTGTAGTGATGTATAGCTGAGCATAGTAACGCTTGTAGTATTTGTGTGTACTGCTGTAGGCCACAAGGCAAACACCGCATACACCACAAGGGATGCTATATAAGGGCTTTGAACACAAATATTCCTCACCAGCCACTGTCAGTGACAGGGCTGGTCCAACAAGTATGTGCTATAACAGGGAATGTATATGTTGATATATTGTAACAGTAGCCATATATATGGGTGTATTACTGAGAATAACATGTTGAAAGTTGGCCCACTGTGCAATTATGATTTGCATTGTGGGATATTGTGCCAATAACTGTGTAATGTACATTATTGTAGACAGATATGTATTACAAGTTACATAGCATTACTGTTATTTTAGGCAAACATTAGTTATGTCTATTGGCATTTGCAATACACAATAACAGGATACATATGACTTTTAGTCACCCGACAGTTTATCAGCAAAGTAAATTGGAAGAGCTAGTTAACTATCCATGCACATAAGACATGTAATAAGTGCAAAGGTAGGTACTAGGCTGTCTTACCAAGGGTATTTATAAGCCTAGCTAGAGTGTGTTGGCTTCCGCCACCCCCATAGGTTAGTTCCTTGTGCCTCTGAATGGCAGAGCCATTAGTTCCCTGTGCCTCTGTCCAGCAGAGCCACTGCAGTGATCGCTGGGGAACATGTCTGTCTCCCATCCACATGTCAAGGTTTCCCTTGAAGAGTGCTAGTGAGGGGCCATGCCTGATGTACATTGGAATCTTGTTCCAAAGCATGGGGAGTGTCTGGGTCAGGAATCTATCCGTCCAGCACATCCTAGTCATCGTTGTGGTTAGGTGTATATCCCTAGAGCATGTGGCTCACAGGGGCCTCTGTTTAGGTGGCGCATATACAGCAATACTGGGTTGGACATGGGCCTTGTATATCAAGCAGAGATCACCTGTGAGTGTGCGGTATGCAACTGAGTACAGCTGGAGTTTCTTAGGTTGAGCTGCATAGGTCATCTGTTTGAGGTCAGTAATCATCTTGGTGTGGTACTGTTGTGGTCTTCCAAGCTGTTGCAGTTGTCTTGTAAGATATATCCCAAATGGGGTGTTGTATCCTTTAATGGGTCTAATAAGTCATGAGTAGAGAAGCACAATGGCCTCCTTTGATCTAGATGCAAACCCATTAGAGATTAGGGGGGGCATGTAGAAGGATATTCTAACCACTTTGTCATTATGGGTATCGAAGGAGAGATTGCTATCTACTGGGGTTCCCAGATCCCTTATTACCTTTTCTGTATGTAGGGGACTAGCACCTATGTGGTAGTCCGTGGGTAATTAGTTATATCCAAAGGGGATGACTATGCACTTTTTGGCATTTAGCTTGAGTCCATGATATTGACACCAGGTATCTGTCTCAGTGCGACCCTTCCAGAGGGTGTCTGTAACAGCTGGGGAAACAATTATGTCCCCTAGTTTGCAGTCGTCTGCAAACCTTTTCAGCCAAAACCCTCCTGTGCTTGCCTGTACTTCAGAGAATTATTTACCGAACATGAGGGGTCCTAGGACTGATCCCTGGGGGACGCCACTTGTAACTGGTATACAGTCGGACCTAGGGTATGCAACTCCCACTGTGTGGGTTCTGTTCGTGAGCCGCTTTGCAAACCATCACATGACATAGGGGTTAATATTCAGGCGGATGGGTATGTTGCTAATATCAGAATGAGGAATGGTGTTGAAAGCCTTTGAGAGATCTAGGTAGGCTGTGTGGACCTCCTTACCCTCATCTAATGCCTTGTTAACTGTCTCTAAAAAGTCCACCAGGTTTAGGAGGCATGGTCTGCCCTAACAAAGCCAAATTGGGAGGGGTCAAAGGTTTGTAGGTACCCAATATCTCTGTGACTGAGATCCATGATGTGCTCCATAGCTTTGCAGACCAGGCTAGTCAGGCCTATAGGGCAATAGGTCCCATGGTCCATTGTAGCACCACCTTTGTGGAGTGGGGTAACTGTTGTTGTGCACCATTCAGGAGGCACTAAGCCCGATGTGAGGCTATTACTGAACATGGTGCATAGGTGGGGAGCCAGTACATTCTGAAGTTCTTGTAAAATGCAGCCTGAAATGTTGTCTGGTCCTATGGATGCTGTGATATTGGCTTTAGAGTGTGCAGCTTTGAGAGGGAGGGGGGGGTAGCACTGAACCTATCTGCCAGGATGTTGGCAATATCAGTTGGTTCTGTAATGTTCATGCCTTTGTGCTGTAATTCAGAGCAGATCTGGGTGTTGACATCGAGATATGTGACATAGCTATAGAATGCATTGTGGTTGTTGTTGGAATTATTGGTGGTTTTGTTTTCATAGCTAGCTTTGCAGGATCTTATAAGGGGTCTTGCCTTTTTACTGAGGCTGACCAGGGAGCTCCTCCACACATGGCATTGTACTCTCATTTGCAACAATGTCTTCCTCCTGTAGTACAGTTTGTTTATGGCAGGGGACCACCAGATTGGTTTCCTTAATTAGGAGTATAGTGTTTTGGCTCTGTTTGGGATAGCACAATCCATGCACTTGTGTAAGTGCTTATAGAGTGCATTTGTGTAGGATTCAGCAGTTGTAACAGTATTGTCCATCTGCATGGGTGTCATGACATTCACCACGTCTGTCTTAAGAAGCATGAAGTTGGCTTTGTAGGCATATTATACTGTGGTTCCCTTAATGGGGGGTGGGGGCGGGATGTGGATATCAACAGTGTTCACCTCATGGTCGGATCGGACCAACGAGGAGTTGACTTCAGGTGTGGAGCACCGGTGACTCATGTTGGTAATGCCTAGGTCTAAGATATTGTTGCCCTGGTGGGTGTGTGGATATGTTGATCCAGGGCATTGGTGTTTATGAATTCGAGAAAGCGTTGAGCTAATGAGTTGGTACACAAGTAGTTTTCTCAGTTAATAGTGGGGTAGATTCAGTGAGACTATGTGATGAGTGTGGTGTGGTGCGAATGTTTACATTCTCTACATGACTGTCAGGGTCAGGCTTGGTTGGAGAGAGCTTTACCTCCAGTTTGGCTAGATAAGTGCATCTCTCACAGGTTGTAGTGTTGGGTGGTAGGCAGAGAGGCTTGTCTGTGTACATGAGGCAATGTGTACATTGCCTCAAGATGTCCAGATTCATCAGATAGACAGGAGGGAACACTGGCAGTTGACTCTTGGACATGCCTGAATATATAACTACTTTCCCCTAGATAGGTGTGGAAAGTGAGTACAAGAGCTATATTACTCTAAGCAAGTGAGTATGTACAAAACCTGTTTACCTCTAGGTAATAAGGAAGATTGAGTGCTATAGTAATTAGTAGCTTACGTAGTGCTTACAAGTTCTGATCAAGTGCTGAGCATGAATAAGCAATCTGGATAGGGTCTTGGATAACATAAACATACTGCCCCTCCCCAACAGGCACACAATCTTATATCCATGTACACCACAGGGCCCCTGTACCCACAACTATGCAGGTACAAGCTGCACTCAGGCTGCATGGGACCTGTCCACATCACAGGTTGCATCATACACATATGGCAAAACAAGATGCTCTCCAAGTACACATCATGTAAAACATAGCTCCATGTCAGGCTGTGTACACACTGAATGGTGCACACCAACAGGTATCACAACCCACAAAGGGGAAGACACCACTGATAATGGGAAGTACTGAACTACTACCCTGCTGAGTCTGGTTTGGAAGGCCATGAACCTTGATCAAATAATTGATGTCAGCAGTACAGATGTAGATGACAGTAAGGTTGATTTCACACTGCATATCATAACCTTGCCAGGTCATAGGACATTATCACCCATACTGTGTACCACCTACACTCGGTATACTAGATTTACATTCCTATGTCACAGGAGTGTTTTGCAACGGGACTGCTGGCAGAACCAACACTACAGAAGGTGTCTGAATAATACATGCTCATCACACCAGTGGCAGCTACAGTAAGTCAGGGTTAATGAATTGTGTTCCCCCTCATTGTAGTCCATACCTCACAGACAAGCAGAAGGCATCTGCCTATTGAAGTATGTGAATGACTATGACCTAGGAGCAATAGCTGACTCAGGAGTGTTGTGGACAACATACAGAAGGGGCTTTGTGGGTGAGGTGTGTGTGACATATGACCACAATCTGACAGCTACATATTGCATTGTCACCCCTATGTTAACAACCCTGTACCCATGAACTACCACCTAGGCAGTGTTCAACATAATGGACACTTATGTGTAAGGGATGCAGATGGGCAGTTGTCTTTCCTGTGATAGCTACGTCATCACACCTGTCAGATAGTCATATGTGGCAACCCTAATAAGGACAGGGTGCCATCCATGAATTTAGAGATCATTGTCCAGCCATTCACAACACTCAAGTGACCCATATCAGATCACATATTTCCTTTAAGGGGTATTGGCCATGTGCAGATAGCCTACACCAGCCTTCCCATTCCCCATCTCCACTATGTAGCATGATGCATACCCTGAATAAATCCATGTCCAACCCAGTGATGTTGGACATGCTACACATACACATCCTGATCTCAAACACATACTTCATGGACATTCACCTTCCACATGCTGGACAGATCCTTGTCCCATACACTTTACATAGTCCTGCCAAACTATGCATTCCTGTCCATCAAAGGTGCACATTGCTCCACTCTCAGACATGGTGTGATGACCGCATGGTAAATGTATCATTAACCCTGTGGATCAGTAATGTGGCACTGCTCCACCTGGCCCCAGAGACCCACCTGTCGGCTACTGCCAGGTAACCTTTCACCCTAGATTCAAACATGGCCCATGGCATATATCCTACTAGTTGACTTTGACTGTACATGCTATAGTTGATATCCATCCCTGAAAATACCATCTGGCTAGCCAGTGTCCCATGTGTATCACATGTTCAACACAGGTGATACATGGCAGGATGTTGAATTGCTGTACAGTGCCACGTAGATGTATATGGCATAACACATGTAAAACCTTATGTGAGCAAGTCTGCAGGGTCACAGGTCATGGCTGTTAAGGTAGTGTAAGTCTTTATATGTGACATATACACAGCATCAAGGTCAACTGCATTAATGTGGACACATCCAGCCATGTGCTGATAGGTAGGAACACCAGTACAGGCAAAAAGACATGCCCACATCAAGACAGCATCCACATGGAGTATGAGCAATGTAATCAGGTGACACACACACATATATGGTATTAATATCCGCTCACCATTGATTGTCACATATGTGTGACACAAACACATCTGTGTCAAGTAGGTTTGCAAATACAACTATTTAAACATAATAAATGTGATACACATGTATGTTCAGCTTTAGCTCTGCGAGTTACTGTGACCTGTCTCCATCATTATGTCTTTCAGGTATGCCGCATGCAAGGCTACCCCCTTTTAACCACTTGAAGGATGAGGCCCTCATCCCATACCTACTTGACAATCATGATATCCTGTTCAGCCATGTGCCACAGGATGCACAGCAGCGGGATGCCCTGTGGACGGAACTTTGCAGGAGGGTTAATGATGTGGGTGGCCACAACCGCACATACCAGCAGGTGCGCAGACACTATACAGACCTCATTAGATGGGCAAAACAGCATGCAAATGCAATCGCCAGGGAACAAGGTGCAACAGGTGGTGGACCACCAACCCAGCCCCCACTCACATATACTGAGGAGCTACTGGTCAACTTGGGGACACCTGCAGAATCACATCCACATGCCTTAGCCGATATTGTGGAGGTGGGTGTCTCTCAACCACTGAGCCTGGAGTTACCTGGTAAGTTAGTACTGCACCTATAACAACTATATTCCATATAGTTGCATGTGTCACTGTACAATATGTAATGTGACATCATAAGCAAGGCATGTATACACACATACTGCATACTATAGTATGCTACTCTGTGCATGCATACATGTGCATACACCATAGTATAGTTTAATGTACTGGTGTATGTGTTAACATGCACATTGCACCCTGTAGTCATCATACAGGCATGGATAATGCTCATACTGCTGTGTTACTCCTATTTAGGTACCTCTGGCATTCCGCTGTGACAGCAGCCCATTGCAGGTGAGACTATTATCATTTATCAGGAATCGTAATGCACAGATCTATCTGCCATGTGGCCATTTACAACATGTACACATAATGTATGGTCCTGTCACAATATACAGGTCGTACCTGCAATGCATCACAATGCCTACCCATGTGCAACACTTTCAAACTATGTGAATCATCTCACCAACATGAATCCTCACAAACTGTCATTGCCAGATGCATGGACAGCTGTGCATACAATGGTGTAGGGACATGTACTACAGATCACACATCCACACATGTGGGGAATACAAACAGTACTACACAGTGGGCTGGAGTATGGCCAGCCCACAGGATTCACTGGTGTGGATCATAGCCCTGCAATGAATGTCACACAATGTGATGTGTTATCTTGACATTTCCCTGACATCTAGTGGCCTGGCTGCAACACTGCCTACCTAACCTGAAAACATATTACACATACCACCCTCTGTCTGCATAACCCTGTTGTCAGTGGAGCATATGGCATCTATGGGTGTATGCCATATGGGACAACACAGACATGTGAAATAGATGCCCATCACAATAATTTGGCCAGCACATGTGCACACATGGCCATGGATGATGGGCTGAGACATGGAGCAACACACACAGTAGACGTGATGTGCTTGTGTGTACACCCTGTTGTACAATGGCTACACATGGTCCAACTATGGCCTTTGTGTAATGGTTATATTGTAGATGTGGAACACTAGACATCCTACAGACCTGTGCACATCCTGTGTAGGAGTAACATCAATCCACCACGTAAGATATGTTGAACATCTTGAGGGTGTCACAACATGACAGCAGTCACCTGTACAGTATCCACATTAGCCCACAGGTACAGTACATTCCCCTTGCTGGTGTCAGACATCAATGTCATACTTGCTCCTCGTGTGTGTGTGTGTGTGTGTGTGTGTGTGTGTGTGTGTGTGTGTGTGTGTGTGTGTGGTACACAGATGTCATGTGGGACATGGTGTACCGACGTGTTCACCATGTCTGGCCATAGTTGCCAGGCAGCAGCAATATGGTTGTAGATGTGCAGGGGTGTCATCCGTATACCCTTCTGTGACCTGTGTCACAACTTCCACATCATGGTTTAGTGTGTATACACCTCAGTGACATGGGTCACATTCCACAGTATATATGTATTATATCTGAACACAGTCATGGCTATGAACTGTGTCTGTAACTCACACTGTATAGCAATAGAGATGCCTCATGATTCCCTGCAATGACCACGCACATCAGCTAAATGTGCAGTATATCTGTAGGGCGGACAGACAACACTGCATTCGGACACCATTATCCCACTGTTTATTTGACAGGACACCATTGTGTTAAACATGTATGCATGTCATTGCACACATCAGCAGATCACATGTCATACTACATGTGATTGTCAAGGTCATATGCCATAAATCAGGTAGGTGTACTGTTAACCTGTGCTGGTCTACATGGTGTAACACAGGGATGTATGCTAACTACTACTATGATTGTGTAATTTGCATGCCATCTGCTATGACACATGCATGCTGCTGTGTGCAACCCAGGGATGTATGATAGCTATCACTATTATCGTCTGCGCTGCATGCCATCTGCCGTATCACATGCATGTTGCATGCCTTCTGTCATATCACATGGGTATGTGTGTGTGTGTGTGTGTGTGTGTGTGTGTGTGTGTGTGTGTGTGTGTGTGTGTGTGTGTGTGTCTTTTGTATAGAATGTAATGTACAGTTCTTGTCTGCCCTCACAGGTGATGTAGGTGCATTGCCCTCCTGCGGTACATCTGATGTTAGTGTCCCCACAGACTCTAGCAGTGATGATGAATGCATGATTGAGGCACAGGCAGAGTTGTCAGGGGCTGAAACTGTGCCATTAGTTGCCATTCCAGCTATATCCCCCTAATCCCTGCACACAGATCTCATGCCAGCACATACCCCATCACCAGTGGCCATAGAGGAAGGACAGCTGGCTCATGGTAGCTTAGAACAGGAAAGTGTGGGGGCTATGGAAAATGGGCCTGCACACCATGGTGTCAGCCAACTGACTGGTGGTGCCCCACACAGGCACATGGCCAGTGCTGCTCATAGGAGGACCTCTGGCCAACATGCGCCTGCAAGACACAGCGCAGCAGCTGGTGCCACCAGACACATGTTTCAGGCTGTAATGGAGGCACAGGCACATGCTGAATGGCACAACACAGAAGATCAGAGGCTTCAGAGGGCTGCTGTTCATTCTTTAAACAACAACATCCAGGCAATGGTAAATGCTCAACAGCAGATTGCTGAAGCTTTGGATAGACGGTTGGGTGACATGGTTGGAGTCCTTGACCGTGGCATGACAATCCGTGAGCATAAGCTGTCTGTGTTGGAACATCTGGTAGGAGTGAGGCATCGGGCACATGGACGTAGGCCTGCTACATCACCTGTTTCAGGTCTATGTGTATGAGCTACCTCACATGTCCACTCCCATAGTGGCGGTAGCAGCAGCAGTGCATCTGGTGCTGTGCTGTCCACACCATGACACAGCAGGCCACGTGCACGTGGCCCAGGACGGTCCCAACAGGGACACAGTTCCAGTGGACAAGTGACATAGGATAGTACCCAATATGCACCTCTGCCTGGTAGTGCCCATGCAACCCCTTGGCATGCACAGGTCACATGTCCGTGGTCGGACACCGTGAAATGTAAAACTTCACCTGTACAGTCTGCAGCTGTCAATAATACCCATGTGTAGGCCAGACATGGCAGAACTGTGTGCATACATACACACACACACACACACACACTGGAAAGATATGTAGGGCACCGCAGCACACACATGCATAACATCCACACACGCCCAATTAGATCAAAGTCTCTAACCCGCACACATGATGTCATCCAATGGTGCAGCATAGGCCTCTGGCAAACATTATCACCCTGTGCATATGATGATGCCTGTGCTGCATCCCTGACATCCACACCATTGGTGCAGGGACATGCTCATATGGTCTAATGCACAGGGTGAACAGACTAGGAAGATAAGTGTAGTTTACAATTGTTGAGTACTGTTGACAGGCAGCAGACATACCATGTACTACAGGTGTACAATGCATTTCATACTGTTAACAGTATGTGTCTTGTGTAACAACAGTAACTGCATGTTGGTCATGATGTTCTGCTGTCCTCCTTCAGGTGTAATTGCACATGCCGGTGGATGTCAGTGTTTGTAGTTAGTGTCCCATATGTCAATGTGGACTACTCACAGGTATGTATGAATATACCAGCATGCACCGTGTAGCTGCCATATACCAATGAGAATGTCACACCTTCCAAACACATCTACTAATCCAAGAGCATGATAGCTGTGTATTAAGCTACTGTGGCTACAGACATGACATCCATAAAGGGTGACATCACAGGTACAGTTACA
>NC_056728.1:874897951-874940451 GCF_019279795.1 Protopterus annectens | reverse complement strand
TTACTTGTGCCTTATTCATTATGACAGTACCATTTTGATTGAAAGGATCTGGTTAATAGTCCCATGTGATACACACGTTCACCTTTACATGTTTAAATGTTGGCTTTACAGCAGAGCAACATTCATTCCACAAGGAAAATTATATGTGCTATAGTCGAACGTGAACCGTGAATGCCTTTTTGTTAGGCGGATGCTCTAACCACTACACTATTGGTGTTCTGCTTCATTTATATGTATACCCATGGTTCATAGTTACCCGAATACATGCCTCATCACTTCACTTCACTTACACAGCAGGCATCCATTTTCCTGTTGGGAAAACTGCACTACTACACATGCGCCATTCCCTATTCCCTACTGCTCTGGACCCATGCATGTTGACTCACTCCGAGGATATTCAGACCTCCAAAGCCTATCGTCCTGGCACATACATGTGTTTGATTGTCAGGGTGTTCATGTGATCATCTGGGTTTAGGCTTGTCCAACTGGGGACCAGGACTGCAATGTACCTAGTTGAAAGTCAGACTCAGCACGGGGAGATCATTCGTTCCACTTTTAGCGTCCTACCTGTGGTTGGGGATGCAGAAGTGTGCTCACCTATGGCCATCCTGATATATAGCAGCAATAAATATTACGGGGGTTTCCTCTGCTGTTTCCTTTCACATTCATTATGACTGCTATATTGTAACCATGTTCATTCTTCATATCTATATCTATATGTGTGTGTATATACATATATATATATATATATATATATATATATATATATATATCTGTATGTATATACATATATATATATATATATATATATATATGTGTGTGTGTGTATATATGTGTGTGTGTGTATATATATATATATATATATATATATATATATATATATATATATATATATATATATATATATATATAGATATATATATATATATATATATATATATATATATATATATATATATATATATCGGTCTGTACATACACATGCATATACACCTACATGCTTATTCCCATACCGTTGAATCCCGCTAATGTAGATTCTAATTGTGAGACTCCATTCTTTAGGAAGCCTAGTGCATATACTCCTCAGGATCACCCAGTTTTGGAGGTTTTCACTTGATTATGTGAAGATGAGATCTATAGACTATTGAGTAATAGTCGTAGGAGGAAGGGATTTGAGAATCTCACTCTAGAGGGAGATATGCACTCTCAGTTCTGTAACAGGACCATAGCATTGTTATTAGGCCAGCAGACAAGGAGGTTCCATGGTAGTAATGAACAGAGCCTACTATTTTGATACCATCAATGGAATGTTGCAAGACACACATACATACAGGGTGATTGATAGAAATACTATTGATCGATTAGGAAGAGATCTATTGAGGTCATTGAGTGAATGTGTGAACAGTGGGCTCATGACCAAGGAACACTTTCAATATTTCCTAGTGGAGAACCCACTTATACTGACCTTTATTGGGCTGCCAATAGTTCATAAAGATCCATTACACCCACCTTTTAGACCAACGGTAGCAGGGAGTGGGTGGCTTACAGAGCCGATATCAATCTTTGTAAAAAAACAGTTAAGACCAGTACTTGAATAAGGTACATTAGTGCTATGTGACAGTAAACAATTTTTACAGGATTTTTTTTGTGTCTTAATGAGGGTTCATTAGCAAGTATTCAATATCTAGTGATGCTTGATGTAACTTCTTTGTTCATGTTTATTCCTAACCTGAAAGGGGTTGAGATGGTTAAAAGGGTTCTGGCCTGTAGGAGCACTTATGATACACAACAAATAGATTTTATCTGCTTTTTATTGGAAGCAGTGTTAAAATATAATGTTTTTGTTTTTGATGGAGTGTATTATATTCAGACCTAAGGTGTAGCTACGGGCACATCTTGTTCCAATAGCTATGCCAGTTTGGTCATGGTAGATTGGGAGGAGAATTTTTTATTTGGACCTTCACCACATAGGACTTTATTGTACTTTTATCATCATTTTGTAGATGACCTGTTTCTGCTTCGGACAGGTGATGAATTCCAGCTCTAGACTTTTGTGAATGATTTGAACAGGAGCAGTAGCTTTTTACAGTTTACACTTAAGTATTTGACCAGTATGATTGAGTTTCTCGACATTCAGATACTCAGAGATGACAAAGGTAGCCTCTACACCAGGTTATATAAAAAGTAACATTTTCGTCCCACGTATGTACATCATACCAGTATGCACCCTCAGCATGTATTTCATAATGTGCTCAGGTGGCAAGCTTTGAGGACCAGTAGGCTCTCTGCAAAGACAGAAGATTTTGAGAGAGGATTAGAGTGAGTAAAGGTACAAATTTTAGGTTGAGGCTATAGGGAAAATGAAATATGAGAAGTACAAGAATCAGTAAGGAAAGTTAGGGATACCTTAGGAAGATCATATTTTTCAACCCCAACATTGGCCCATAAGGAACCTAATGATTCATACCGAAGTATGATTTTCTGTTTGATGTACTCTAGTGATGATCGGGAATTAAGGAACATTCTCGATAAACAGTGGCATATTTTGCAAATAGATAAGGATGTAGCTAGGTTAGTCAGCTCCAGACCTAGGTTTGGATATAGAAACAAGAAATCTTTAAGATATAGACTCTGTTATCCCAAGGGTGAGTGAGAGATTGATATATACTGAACAATGGGGAGGGGGGTACTTGCAAATGCAATGGATGCACCTTCTATGCTTTTATAGATGACTCTTCAGTGTTTATTCATCCCTATGATGACAGGGAAGTTGTTGTTGAAGCACAGGCTGATTGCAATATGGAAAACTTAGTTTATTTAGCTTGATGTGTGTCATGTAGGTCTTTCTACGTAGGCAAGATGAATAGATCCCTATGAGAAAAAATCAGAGACCATTTATATTGTG
This sequence comes from Protopterus annectens, assembly GCF_019279795.1. NCBI lineage: Eukaryota > Metazoa > Chordata > Ceratodontiformes > Protopteridae > Protopterus > Protopterus annectens. Next base: position 874,937,546 of record NC_056728.1, on the reverse strand, counting down.
CCCACAAAGCCATGAATTATAGTGCTGTTGCCAGACATATGAATGAAAGAGGAAATGGGCATGATTTTAAATTCTTAGTTTTGGAGGTTGTATATGAAAGTGTTAGGAAGGGTGACATTGTTAACATCACAAAAACAGCTGAATTGAAATGGATTTTCAGATTGAGAGTGCACCAAGGCTCGGTTTGAATAAGTATGTATCTATTCAACTGTCCTTAAGGAGTGAAAACTTAAGGGATAATGAGTTGCTTTTTGTAGTCATACTTTTTGCCATGTGTTTCTTTTGTATTATGTTGTTTTTTTATCATTATATATTTTTTTCTTTTTATGCTATAGCTGATTTTTCATGTTCTTCCAATTGTTTTATATTAATACATGCCAGCTATTCATGAGATGTTTTATCCAAGCATTGAGTAAGGGGGATCATCTAACTTGTGTTGTTTTATTGGTTGTCACTTAGCAACCAGAGATGCTTTGCTGTCTCATTGGCTGGTGCTGATAGTTGGGCTAATGGTGTTTTAATCTATGATGTTTTTAATTAAATATAATCTTATTATAAATTTGTTAGTTTTATGATTTTCAACATTTGAGTCGTTTGTGATGAGACTGTTCGGTACACTTTTTCTTATAGCAGTGCATATGTGTGTCAAAAATGTATCACAGATGAACCACCAATAAAACCAGTGAACTTCTTCAAAGACAAATATATGTAGAAAAAAATGTGTGTTTTTTGTTATTTTACTTTAAACTGAGTGATGTCTGCCCTACTTGCCTTGGTTCCAGTTATATTTCTTTTCTACATATATTTGTCTTTGAATTTCACTGTTTTTACTGGTTGTTCATCTGTTTGATTCTTCTGTGCTACTGTGTATTTCTGCAAATGACCACAGACAAGAACAGGACTGGGGTACTACCTTCAACAAGTAAATTACCATATCAGATGGTGCTTGACTTGAATGGCTAAGTAGATGTGCCACATAACCCGTTGTTGGGTGTCGTGAAATGGATTTTATGCTGGATGATACACAGGCAGCCACTGATACATTACATCAATATAAATGTAAATTACAGCAGTTTGAGAATATTGAATATCAATTTAAGAGGCTGCAATGGCAGAGACTAAGCTTTAACTCTTATTTACATTACAAGATCATTCCTAGGGGTCTACAGATACTTAAAATGCCCACATTTTATGATAAGTATCCTGACCTCTTAAGAAGATGACAGTTGATTAAACTGAGTACACCTTTATATATATGGAGCTTATGAATGGTTTCTTCGAACCTATCAAGCTTGAGCTAAGGGCAGAAATAGAGCAACTTTATACTGATTTATCTGACACCTCAGAACAAAATTCACAATCTAATTTGTTCTATGAAAAGCATCTCATTGAAATGAAAAAAAGGAAATTAAAGAGGGACCTTAACGATTTTAAGATGGGGAATATTTTTGTGTGCGTGAATAACACTAACATCAGTTCTAACCCTGATTCTGTCAGTACAATTAAAACATGAGTACACGTCTTCATTCACTTTCCCCAACTCAGTTCCAGTTGGTTCATATTTTTATTATTTTATTTTACATTTTATTTTACATTTGTTTACCGGGCTAGTCTAACTGGATACATGTCCATTTTCAGTAGAGGCCCGGGGAGAAAAGCTCCTAGGTAAATACAGCTAAATTAACAAATTTCTGTGAGTCAAGCATATAAACAAAATCAATACAAAAAATACAAGCAAAAACAGACTGATTTACAGGATAAATTCTAACAATTCAAAGTAAATTGTCAGTATAGAATTCACTCTTAACAGTAGATGCAGTTCATATGGCAGAACCAAAAAACAAAGGGAAGATCAGAGTTTAGGGTGACTATAGAGTTAGTCAGGTTTGGAACAGTAACATAGCCAGTGAGATTTGAGATATACTTTCAGATTGTTTTTGAAAATGGATAGTGAGGGAAGTGTAGAAATGTCATTTGGTAGAAGATTCCAGGCTTTCCCTACTGTATTAGAAAAAAGAGAGTCACCGGCCTTGTTGTTTGTTTTGGTAGAACTAGCTAAGAGTTTATGTGAAGACCTAAGGGAATCTAGGTTCTTGTAGGGAGTGATTAGTGTGGATAGAGCTGGTGTTTTGGATGGTGTGTAAAGGGTTTTGTGAGCTATAGTTAGTTGATTGAATTTGATTAGGTTCTGTAGTTCAAGCCAGCCTAGCTGTTTTAAATTGAGGCAATGATGGGTTAATGGGTTTCCTGTGGCAAATCTGGCGATGTTATTATAGGACCTTTCCAGTTTGCTGAGGTTGTGTTTAGATAGTTTAGTAAAGATGGGTGAGGCATATAGAAGAGGAGATATTAGATGTGTGTGTGCTATTATTGTACGAGCAGAGGGTAGGAGAAAAGATTTAATCTGATACAGGGAGCCCAATTTTTTATTAACTGATTTTATAGTGTTGTTTATATGTATATCGAAGTTTAGTTTATTGTCGATGGTGACTCCTAGTAGTTTAGTGGTAGCTTCAGGGGATATAATAGTCTTGTTGATAGAAGTGACTGTGAAATCCAATGGGGAGAATTTGCTGGTGGGAGAGAATAGAAGGAGTTTAGTCTTTTTGGGGTTTAAGAGAAGGCATCTGTGAGTAAACCATTTCTCTACTGTGTTGAAGACTTGTTGGGTAAGGTATAGGAGGTCTAAAGATGATGGGGCTGAGCATATAAGTGTAGAATCATCTGCATATTGTATACATGAGGCTTGAGGGATGGCTAGGTGGAGGTCATTGATGAAAATGGAAAAAAGTAGAGGTCCAAGGATGGATCCTTGGGGGACACCGATGTTGACTGGTAAGTGGGTAGAGAGGACTTGTGCCATAGTACTGCCTGCTGTCTATTGTCAAGGTAGGACTGGAACCACTGTATGGAGGATGTATCAAGTGATAGGGATTTTATTATGGTAATGAGAATTTGGTGATTCACCATGTCAAAGGCTTTAGATAAGTCAATGAATAGGGCAGAAGAGAGTTTGTTTAGACTACGGTGTTTGTTGATAGTATCTGTAAAGGAGAGAAGGGCAGTGGAGGTACTATGTGAAGGTCTAAAACCATGCTGGCAGTTAGCTAGAAGGTTATTTTGTGCTAAGTGTTGAAGCAGTTGTTTGTGGATGCATTTTTCCATAATCTTAGCTAGAGGTGAGAGGAGGGCAATAGGTCGATAATTGGAAAGCTCGGTAGATTGGCCACCTTTGTGGAGGGGGATAATATGGGAGATTTTCCATATCGAAGGGATATAGCTTTCAGTAATGGTTCTGTTGATCAGGATTGATATTGGGAGGGCAATGGCTTTAGCAGCTAGTTGCAGAAATTCTGCAGGTAGTTGGTCTGCTGAGGAGAGCATGGTTTCAATTTCTGAAGGAGGGTAAGCACATATGATGTAGGGACGGGGTGAAGTTGAAAGGAGGGAGAACAGTTTGTTTTTTTAGTAGGTAAAGTGAAGTTCTGAGGTGTGAGCTGGCTAGCTAGTGTTTGTATAGTGTTAGTGAAGAATGTGTTAAAATCATTAGCTATATTTATTGAAGTTTTGTGTTCAGTATTTTGAGGGCTAGGAGTGGTCGATTTTCCTGGGTGGAGTAGTTGATTGATGCTGGACCAGAACTTTTGTGGTTTGGAGTGATTCACTTGTTGGGATAGTAGGTAGTAGTTTTTTTTCTCTAATATTACAGCTTTTTTGGTTTGATTTCTTAGTTGTCTGAAGGTTTGTTGGTGGATGGGACTTTGAGTCTTTTTCTATATTATCCACTGTTTGTTTCTATCTTTGATTTTTTGTTTGGTTTCTTTAGAGAGCCATGGTGCATGTTTGGTTTTTGTTCTAATTTGTCTGGTTGGGGCATGGTGGTTCAGGATGGTAAGGAAGTTGGTGTTAAAGTAAGTAATGGCTTCATCTAAGGATAAAGTTTGTAGTGGTGACCAGTTACATGCTTTTAGTTCCATCTGGAATAGTTCAGAGTTAAAGTTCTTTTTGGATCTGATGCTTATTGTGGATGTGGGAGAGGGACAGCTAGTTTTATGTCTGATTATATAGGTAAGGGAGTGGTCACTTAAATCATCTGGGAGAGTTCCTGATTCATAAGTATGGGGAAGACGGTTAATCAGAATCCAGTCTAAAAGGCTAGATTTCTTATTGGATTTATTTGTCCTGGTAGGGGAGGTGATAGTTTGGGAATACCCATATAGGTTTATGTGGTTGGAAGGGAGGTTACTGCAGAAGGAGGCCCAGTCTATATTTGTATCACCTAGGATTATTGTTTCTTGAGGTAGGTTTTGGGATAGCCAGGAGAGAATAGATTCCATAGTTGCTATGTTGTTACCAGGGGGTATGTACAGACAGATGATATAGATAGATTTGGAATTGTTAATAAGGAGTTTAGAGATAAGAATCTCTGCACTGGAGTCTAGAGGTAGTTCGAGGTCATAGGTGGTTACATGTAGGTGAGGTTTATATAGGATAGCAACTCCTCCACCTCTTTTGGAAGTTCGGTCAAGTCTTAGGATATTATATCCCGTGGGATGATCTGATTGTCTTTGGTTGTAGGTTTTAACCAAGTTTCTGTTAAGCATAGAATATCAAAGGAGTAGATTTCAGTCAGGGCTTGTAATTGGGTAATTTTATTGTTTATGCTGCGTATATTAAGATGAGCAATAGTAAGGGAGTTAGATTGTTTGGAAAATATATGGGTAGGATACTTTTGGAGTTGAGGGATGAAGAAGGAGAAGTTAAAGGCCCTGGGTTAGGGTGGATGTCGCCATCTTTTAAAGAGAGTAGTATGTTTAGAAAGTAATGGTAGTGGATTCTACTGTAATGAAATAGACATTTCCTGGGATTGAGGTTATTATATTTTGTGTGTTGTGTTCGATGAAATTTAGGAAGTATGTATTTAGAAGAGAATGTGATATTAGCATGTGTAAGTTGTGGGTGTGAGTTTAGTGTGATCGTTTCTGTTTTGGGATAATATAGCAGTGGGTCAAGTGGGTTTTCAAGGAAGGTGAGTAGAAGAGTGAGCATTAAGGAAGGTAGTAGTACTAGCATAAGTAATAGTGAGATAAAGGGTGGGATGTTTTGATTCATCATTGTAAGAGTATTAGTTGGTAATAAGAAGGTGGAAGCTTAGACAGTATAAGAGGAGAAGGGAGAGAGGGTAGTATCAATTAAATGTAGGAGTGTGATGTGTTAGGATAAAGTTAGTGGACGTGGATAGCTGAAGTAGTGTGTAGGGAGGCAGTATAGAGAGAGGAGTGTTTGTATAGAGTAGGATGAAAGAATATGCTGTGTGAAAGGATTAAAGTGGTGGGAAGGAAGTGAGGGTAGGAAGTGATGACAGAGGAAGGGGTGGGATGGAGGAAGAGGTGTGGTCTAAGAAGTATAAAGGTAGGACCCCTGGGGTGGGTGGGATTTGGGGTAGGGAGGGGAGCGGAGTGAGCCCGCAGAAACAGTTAGTAAAACTTTTGCCAGGAAAACAATCAGAAGAGCTGTATGCAGTAAGCAAGAGCAGAGTTTAGTAAGAAGTCAAAGAGTGGGGTTGGTGGATGTAACCCGGGTAAGACAAGAGTGAAGAACTAGTAGGTTAGGTAGTCTTAGGAATTCAAGGATTTGTGAAATAAAGCATGTGGGCAGGAGGTACCCAAGAGATAAAGCTGGGTTGTGGGGTGTCACCTTTGTCCGGGTTTGATATTACAGGAGATAAAAGAAGGAGACTGTCTGGTTGTGTAACTAGAAGGGGGTGACTACAAGTAATAGGGAGTACTGTGTGGGTTAGGAGGTATGTGGGTAATATATAAGTTAAGAAAAGGGCGGTGGAGACTGCTGTCTGTGCTGGCCTGAAGCCTACGTTTGGTTCTCTGGAAGGATGTATTACAATGGTTTACAGAAAATATAGGCAGGATATAGAGACCAACAACATACTTTCTGTTTAACGTGAGACTGGTTGCAGGGAGATTAGGCTTTGAGTTGCCACTGCAAGCATTCAGAATGAGTTCATTCCCCAAGGCAGGCTGATTTCAAGAGACTAGTGCAGGAGATAGCACAGGAGAGTATGGTGCTGAGAGGAGAGAGAAAAAACAACAATGGAGAGGGGAGCAAAAGCAAAAGTTAGGACATGTTGGGTAGGTTTGGTAACATTTATAACAGTTATCATAGATACATAACATAAATAGCAATCTTGCCTCTATAAAAACAGTAACTCAAAAACAATATACTGCAGTACTACACTGTTTCAAGCTTAGTAAGACTTAATCCACAATTCCACCTTCAGCTAAACAGCAAACTCTAGTTATAAAAAATAGCCATTAATACAAGCATTACTACATAGACAAATTCAATATCTGGACTTTATATCCAGGCTTGGTAGCCCATTACTATCACATTTAAAACAATCTGTTTTAAGAAAGACTAACCCAATAATTATCTTAACCAGTCAATATGTTTATGATACTGCAGAGTAGGAGGTATAGAGTATTGCAGTTAAATAGTGATAACACCAATTCAAGATACGAGATTCTATGATTTGTTGATGGGTCCCTTATTAGCTAAGGAAGCGCATCAGCGCTGAAATGCGAGTATATCAGCTTTAGCAAAAAACAGCTCAAGGAGCTGTCCCCAGCTAATGGAAGGATATGGTACTCAGAGGAGCTAGCTATATGGGCTTTACATGGAGTACCTGTGTACCTGCATGCTTAGAAATGCCCTTCATGGGAGGCGGTGGCCTTGAATACCTTAATAGATTACAAAAGTTTTAAAAGCATTTCACATGTGTAACCCTAGGAGAGGTACAAATGTAGTGTATTGTGTTAACAGCTAAACCTTAAGAGTCACGGCACATATAGCATGTCTCTACCTTCCAGGCAGACAAGTCAACTCCGTTTGCTATCATAAAAGTAAGCCGCTCAGTACAAGCGTTATTTAGCGAGGCTCAAACATGGGGGTGTTAACTACAAAAAAACAACATATCGTTGGGATTTAAGAAGGCATTCAGAAGTTGAAGCTCAAGCTTCACTGCCTCTACTCTGAGTCGCTGCCTTGGAATGCTCTTCGCAAGAGGCGCTAGTCAGGGAGAGCTTTACAAATTATTAAAAAATAAAATTTAAGCAACTAACATATCTAACCCTAGTTTTCCCTTACAGAGCATGCATAGAGATGCTCCTCGTGGGAGTCGCTAGTCAGAAGGTCCAATGCTGACTGTCGTCAGACCGCAGATTGTAAATAAGAAGCCTATTATACGGTTAAATCTGCTATTCATCTATTAACTAGTGTTACTAATGGTCTACGTGGAAAGTCGTTGTAATAAAGGTGCCTAAATGTAGGCTTGGAATGACGACTATGTACAGGACACCCAGATAAAAAAAATGGCTCCACGTGGGGATGCAAATACGGGATGCTGTGATAGGAAATTAAGACGCATATAGCTATAAAGAAACAGCTAAGGCAAACAGATAGTCGTTTCAGCCTTAGGAGCTTTACACTCGCACAATGCAAAGATATTGCAATATGTAAATAGTACACAAACAATATTGAACAAGTGAAGTTATACAGTTAAGTTTCCAGTTTAAAATTCATTTGAACAGCATCGCAGAGATAGTATGCAAGAATATATTAAATGCAGCAACTTTAAGGATACACAGTTAGACAGTACACCTTACGTAGGCAGAAATATCAACAATCAACTATTACATACCAGGTGGAGACACAGGGACAGGAGCAGACAGCAGTCAGGGCTAATATCTGGATATTAAAGATGGCGCCTCGCAGGTCCCAGGGTGTTTATGGGATTTCAGAGGCTAAAAAAGGTGAAGAGGGGAGGGGATAGAGGTGAGTGATAGGTACAGCTAGGAGGGGCTAGGGATAATCCTTACTCTGAAGGTTTGTAGACTAAAGAAGGATGGGAAGAGGTGAAAGATGAGGGTAAGAAGAACAGAATGGTAAGAGAGGGTAAGGAAGGAAAGGAGTGAGAAAGGCAGGTTGAAGTACGAGGGATGAGGGTTTAAATACAGGGGATATAGAAGAAAAGGAAAGGTAGGATAGGGTAGAGTGGGTGGAAACAGTTAGTAAAACTTTTGTCAGGAAAACAATCAGAAGAGCTGTATGCAGTAAGCAAGAGCAGAGTTTAGTAAGAAGTCAAAGAGTGGGGTTGGTGGATGTAACCCGGGTAAGACAAGAGTGAAGAACTAGTAGGTTAGGTAGTCTTAGGAATTCAAGGATTTGTGAAATAAAGCACGTGGGCAGGAGGTACCCAAGAGATAAAGCTGGGTTGTGGGGTGTCACCTTTGTCCGGGTTTGATATTACAGGAGATAAAAGAAGGAGACTGTCTGGTTGTGTAACTAGAAGGGGGTGACTACAAGTAATAGGGAGTACTGTGTGGGTTAGGAGGTATGTGGGTAATATATAAGTTAAGAAAAGGGCGGTGGAGACTGCTGTCTGTGCTGGCCTGAAGCCTACGTTTGGTTCTCTGGAAGGATGTATTACAATGGTTTACAGAAAATATAGGCAGGATATAGAGACCAACAACATACTTTCTGTTTAACGTGAGACTGGTTGCAGGGAGATTAGGCTTTGAGTTGCCACTGCAAGCATTCAGAATGAGTTCATTCCCCAAGGCAGGCTGATTTCAAGAGACTAGTGCAGGAGATAGCACAGGAGAGTATGGTGTTTCTGTTTAACGTGAGACTGGTTGCAGGGAGATTAGGCTTTGAGTTGCCACTGCAAGCATTCAGAATGAGTTCATTCCCCAAGGCAGGCTGATTTCAAGAGACTAGTGCAGGAGATAGCACAGGGGAGTATGGTGTTTCTCTTTAACGTGAGACTGGTTGCAGGGAGATTAGGCTTTGAGTTGCCACTGCAAGCATTCAGAATGAGTTCATTCCCCAAGGCAGGCTGATTTCAAGAGACTAGTGCAGGAGATAGCACAGGAGAGTATGGTGCAGGTGGAGACACAGGGACAGGAGCAGACAGCAGTCAGGGCTAATATCTGGATATTAAAGATATCCAGCTGAATCATAGCAGTTACAGATATCTAATGTGACCAATGGTAATGCAGCTAGTTCTAAAATGTGTGCTGCAGTAATTTTTTTTTAAACATAAATACCATCCTCCAGCCTATGACTCTGAGCTGCAACCTGATTGGTCTGGAACATCAACAGACACTTGTAGATGGCAATGCAGTCTGAGCTTTGGATCCCATTGAGTTTCCTTTTTTGTTGGAGAATTTTCGGTACTTATGTATTATCACAACCACATTTCGAGGTTGAGATAATACGTAAGTAGCGATTTCTCCAGTTTACAAAAAGTTTCTAACAGCAATGTTTACATTCTGTCCCTGTTTTGTGCGTCAGTTTTCACAAACACGATTCATTATTTGGAAACAGCAGGGCACAAGGGATGCATGACCTCAAAATGAGCTAATGTCTTAAGGGATTCCGTATTTAATGGTCTTTTTTTTTTTATAATGTCTTGGTGTCCAGATAGTTTCTCTGTTTAGCTAAGTGAATGGTACAAAAGGACTGTAGCTGTGGTCTTCATTTTAAGGTGCACTTTTCCCATTTACTTATTTTTAGCCTGTGAAGCAGCCCACACACACCTCCAAAGACCTGTGGGTTTGTTTGTAGAAGCGTTTTTAAGTTATGTCGTAATGTGTATGCCGTTAAACATGTCTATCTGTATGTGAAAAATCGCATGCAAATTACTACATGTAGAAGGAGCACTGGAAAATAAAAGTTAAAGAAATCGTTACCGCTGCTACTGGCAAGCTGGAAATGTATGCCTTAATGACATCTTGCATTCTGTTGCTGCTTGCCAGTAGCAGCGCTAATGATTTTCACTGCATCAGTCATTTCGCTCTAACATTACCACTTACAGCAACCTCGAAATGTGGTTGCGATAATACGTAAGTACCGAATTTTCTTCCTATGCCACAACCTTGACCTTGGAGAGAGAGAAAGAGTTTTGAAATAGAAACAGAAAGGAAATCAGCCATTGACACACAGCAAGACCAAGGTCTGAAAACTTTAGTCTTCAACCTTTCTCATTATGCTTTGAAAAGTTATGAGCTTACAAACTTAATGTACTTAAGGGTTTAACTTTTATACCCACACGATATGCAGACATTTCTAAAACTATTTCAGAATTTATGTATTTTGTTAGGATGCTTAATTTAAAAATAATGTTTCAGAATGATGATAATACTGATAATCCACATTTTGGGCTTTCTAGTACTTTTGTGCTTTTTTATCATGACGTAGTTAAAATATTTGAATGTGCAGTAGAAAGAGACATTTATGCACTGTATACAAAAGGGAAAATGAGTTAATTTTACAATCTTACTAAAGATGAGTATGCAGCAATCACATCCCTGATAAATAACCCTAACATAGTAATTAAAACCTGCCAAAAAGGGTGGTGGTGTAGTAGTTATGGCTATGTCTTATTAATTGAGTGCTATGACTGATCTCCTCTCTGCTGCAGATTATATTAGAATTACTAAACATGAACAAATTGTTATTGTTAACCAAGTGTTAAAAAGTTTACATGACTTGTGTATTGACAATAAGATAAGTTAAGAGTTACTAGAATATTTGATAGTAAAAAACCCTAGAGTATCAGTAATTTATGGTATACCAAAGCTCCATAAATGTATTATCACTCCAGCAATGACGCCCATCATTTCAGGCCATGATTGGGTAACATAACCTGCCTCAAAGTGGTTACAGTCACAACTAAGACAGAATTGTGAAAGAATGGATACTATTTTAAGGGATACAAAAATGACTTCCTACAAAGTTTATATGAGTGGTCTAGTCTAAATAGCATTTTGTGACACTGGATGTTGACTCTTTATTCACAATTATACTGACAGATGTAGGAATACAATCAGTGAAATAATTTTTATTGGAGTTTATAGAGTATGAGCAGTACTATATAAATACTTTATGTGAAATTTTATCCCTGGTACTTCAGAATAATGTCTTCTTGTTCTAAACACAAATGCATAAGCAAGTGTGAGGTGTGGCAATGAGTACACCTGTTGCAAATACATTTGCAAACATAGTCATGCACATAAGGGGCCATGAGTATGTTTTGTCTTCTAAGAACCCCCTTTTTAAAAATGTCTTATTCCACCTCCATTTTCTAGATGACCTATTTATTATATGGAGAGGAGAGGAACATGTTTTTTATTTATTTTATGAGTACATATCGAACACATGAATTTTTGAGTTTTAAAAAATGTTTTTCTTCAGATAAGATTGAATTTTTAAACATTGCCATTTGTAAAAGCCAGACAGGATGTATTGATACTTTTTTGTATAAGAAACCAGTTAAGAGGAATGGTTTATTTCTTAGACCTAGCATGCACCCTCAGTTTACCTTAAGGAATGTAATGAATAACCAGTTCCTATGAGTAGCAAAGCTAAAGACAATTGACTCTACTATGGATGAACAGATGAAAAACATGACAGTAGAGTTTATACAAAGTGGTTATAATAAGGGTGAAGTTGAGGCTGCATGAGAAGAGATTAGAACATTACAAAATTTCTAGCAAAACCTATTTTCTCCTTAAAGCATGTCAAGAATAACATCAAACATATTGGAAATATTGCCAGTTGTATTTTGACTTAACAACACCTTTGCTGTTAAGCAGATTATATGTAAATACTGACACATACTTCAATATGTCCCAGAGCTAAGTCATTTTGTCACCCATCAACCTAGGTTTTCACATAAGAGAAACATCAATTTTAAACACATTCTGTGTTATAAAGAGCAACCTAGCTTCTGGATTTCCAGTAACTCCACTAAAAGAGGCACATATAAATGTGGTAATTGTGTTTTATGTAAATACACAGAGATTTGTAAAACTTTTTCTCATCCTGTAACTGGTAAAGTGGTTGAAGTTAAAGCATATGAGAATTGAAATACCAGGAATCTAGTATATCTAGCTAAATGTGACCAGTGTAACCGTTATTATGTAGGTAAAACTAACCAGAGGTTAAAGGATTGTATATCTAGCCACATTTCAGAAATAGTCAAGCTACACCTACTAATGCTCTTTTTAAACATAAACGTAAGCAAGGAATGCATCATAATTTTAAATGTAGGATATTAGAAGCATTGTTTAAGAACATAAGAGGTGGAGACATTGTACATAGAACTGAGAAACCAGAATTTAACTGGATTTTATGCTTGAAGGCTCACATTTCACCATGTTTGAATGGTACTGTCTCTTTAACGCCTTTATTGAGAATGAAACAGAATTGTGTTTGAAATTGTTAATTGCATTTGTCATGTAAATTTAAACTGCTAGTTATACCTACTTGTTTGTTCTTATACTAGTTCATATGCCTGCGGAAGCCCCTCCAGGTGAAAGTTTTTTAAACTTGTGTGTTTTATTATCTTACATTAAATTGAGCATTGTGTGCCCTACCTGCCTTAGTTCCAATGATTTTTCTTTCGTACATGTGGTGAAAATGTGTGTACTATTTCTTCACTGGTCATGGAAAGGCATTAGGAAAGTCAAAGTAAAAAATCACTGGAGTGAAGAGCTTCCTAGAAATGGAAGGTTTCTTTCATTTAAACTGGATGTTAAAGTAGAATATTACATTATTGCTGAAAGTGCATTCAAAAAACTAAGCTTGAGAAGTTTCCTGCCTCAATCAAAAGCTTTGTTACTGACTTATTCTCACCATACGTTGAAAGCACAAATTAAACCAAGCTGTGCTCTGTGCATAAAAACAAAGAGTACAATTTATTATTTTAAGATGTGCCAATACAGCAACAAAATATATTGGAAATATTTGTTTTTGAGCAGTGTGACATGATTAGGTCAAATCAAACTATGTAGTTGCAAGTGAGAACACTAGTTTCACAATGCAGTCAGTCAGCATGGTTAGCAGAGTGACAGTATGATTTACACAATCACAGAGTCCATGATTTATCAGATTGAACAGAACATGATTCATATATTCACTGAGTACATAATTTGCCTGTTTGCGGGGTAGTAATTTGCAGATTCACCCTCAAAGTCTGTTAAACCTCAAAAGCAAAGCACAGAGATGTAGGAACTCAGACAGCAACAACAATATGTTTATTTTATTTACTGGCCTTGACAATTTACACAGCTTTACCTATCATAGTTGGACCTAAAAAAATGCCTTAGAAATGTAATATTTGGGTGATGGCCAGGTGGTGTGACTGATGTTCAGCTATAGCAGAGAGATTAATCCAAGTTACCTTTGTGATAACATGCTGGAAATAAGTCATGATGCATACTTAACACACTGTTAACTGTAAATAAAGAATGCAACATATATTTCTGTCCTTTATTGCCTAATAGAGACTGATGGTAAAATAATTTCAAATCTGTAACAGTTTTCAATAAAACAACTAAATCTTGTGAATTCCTAATGAAATTCCAAGCAAATCAGTGATTAAATATCTGCTGATTTGTTTCAGCTCAAGAAAAAAACATTATCAGCATGATATTATAAGGTAGTGCCATCTATGCCAGGGAGAGTAGGATAGTACATGTATACATATGCCAACATAGCTAGCTGGAGTTTTGTAAAGAATTTTATGTTATTTGACTATCACACTAATTTGTACAGATGTTTGAGTTAAAAATATATTTGTAAAGTTACTTGTCTTAAAAATGCATCAACAGTAGGTCCTGTTGGACAGAAAGTATGCATGTATATTAGGTTGTATTGTTGTAATGGATCAAATGTGTAAGTTTATCAGAGAACCCTGGAAGGATGGAAAGTTTGAAATTGTGTTATAGCTTTCAAATGCTGCTACAGATCTTAGCAAAGCCCTGTGTGTGTATTGTACCAGAGGTAGGTGACCAGAGGTGGTCACCTTTTAACCAGCATCTGGTTTCTTTGGAACTCTCACAGCAGCACTTTGGAACCTTACAGGAAAGATTTCTGGCAGGTTATATATCTCATCCACACAGACAAAGAGAGATATCATCTGGCTTTTGCTGTTGTATGACACTCAGCACACATCAGCTTGCCTTGCTTTAGTAAGTAGTCAGGAAACAGTAATTCTTTAGTCAGTCAGGGACATTTAGTAAGAATAGTTTAGTATTGTTTTCTGAATCTGTGAGGAACTATATAACTGCATTATTTTTATATCTCTCTAGTTGTTTATTGTATTCAGTATTCTCCTGTTTTCTGTTTTATAATTTATCATTAAATATTTTAATACCTTTCACTGTGGCTGGTCCTTCAGAGAATACTTTTAACATCTTGAGAGTACTTATGCTTCTTTTAGTGACACTGCAGCCACTCCTGAAAGACTTTCTGCTTTGGTCACACCATACTATTTGTATTAGTATTATTTAAAACAGTATAATTGGGTACTCTTTGTAAGAGCCTTAGGGTAGCTTACTGGTGGCAACGTGATTACCTCAGAGCCTGGGCAGAAAGGGACACAGCTAGTAAATCTGTGCTAGCTTTCCCCAGATGTGTGTGTGTGTGTGTGTGTGTGTGTGTGTGTGTGTGTGTGTGTGTGTGTGTGTGTGTGTGTGTGTGTGTGAAACTCAGATATCCAAGTGTGCATGTCAGCTAATGAGAACAGGGACACAGAGCTCCAAAGTGGTCAGTGTGGAGTTTTTTGTGGATCTGGAGAGAGAAGGAGAGTCCAACCCCAATCTGAAATGTGCTCTCTGTGTGTTCTTAAGGGAAACTGTGTTTGGTGCAGGGAACTGCAAAAGAAAATACTGTGTGAATCCATCTTTGCTCTTAGTGACTGTCCCTCACCAGAGTCAGTGGTGAGGACTGAGTCTCCTCAATTGCTGGCCCAGAATAGGGACCCATTACAATCAGATATATGCTGTCTGTTACTTAAGGAATGCTGAACTTTTCAGATTGTAAGATATCTTTTAGTCTGTCATTGCATTGATGAAAACATTTGACATGCCATAGTATGACTAATATTCTCATCTCTGATAATAGTCCACAATTTGCTAGTCAAGTGTTTCAGACATTT
This sequence comes from Protopterus annectens, assembly GCF_019279795.1. Lineage (NCBI taxonomy): Eukaryota > Metazoa > Chordata > Ceratodontiformes > Protopteridae > Protopterus > Protopterus annectens. The sequence continues at coordinate 874,922,527 of NC_056728.1, read as the reverse complement.
TCTTGAAACTGGGGATTCCAAAAGATATTGTCTTCACCAATGAATCCACAGTTTAACAGTCAAGAAAAAGAGTTAAAAAACAGTGGCAAATGTATCAAACATGATACTAGCTCAAAACAATATTGTCATCTTGCTCTTGGGAAGAAAAATGAGGGCAAAGTTAGTGGCATCATGAGCTCCTCTTCAGCCATAGAGGATGTTGCATGTGCAATCAACTGGCAGAAAACTCAGGAGAAACAGAATAACTACTATGCCAGATTAACTAAAGCATTGCTTATCACATGACCTGGCAGGATTGTTAAAATTCAAAATCCAACTGATAAACAACTTAAGTAGGTTAACAGTTTCTCTACAAACTGAAAATAAGAGGCATTTTGCACCATGAAGTATTGCATCTGGCAAATAGAGGGAGTGCTGCTCAGATGTGCACATATCCTGATATGATACAAGCAAATCTCTCATATGCCTGACAGGACAGTTCTGCTGTATTTTATAATGACCAAATTTGAGATATAACTGTGTAACCTGCTATGATATAGTCACCATTACCTATCAAGAACTGTAAAGTAGCTAGACTTGAAGACTGATTAACAAAAATCCAAATGGAATTATTTATTTTTCATGGTATGACAGCAAAGGTTGAGTAATAATGTTATTGTCTAAATACGGCTGTTTCATATCAGATGTCATTTTTCTGTATGTTTTCTATATTGGTATGCATGAATTTACATCAAGTGATATAAGTGAGTCATGTGACATCAATAGTATATATCATAACATAGTGTAGCTTATTGTAATGCATGCTGCAGTGTTATGTTTAAGAATTCCGTAAGGCTACAACTGTCTGAAAGGCCAAGACTCATTAGTGTGAGTCCTGGAATATTGAGAATTAATAACTTAAAATGCAGACTTACATATGTTAAGTCTGAAATTGATTTTCTGTAGAATATTGCCTTTTCCCGTGGTATGGCAATCTCAAACTTGGTGTTTATATAAGTTTTGTGGGTAGGGGGCTTGCCTCCTACATCATGTGTGCAGGGAGCTTGTCTTCCTGTAAAACCCAACTTAAAATGAGACAAGCAATGTTTAACATTCTCTATTCTTTGTTTTCAGTCTTTGTTTTTCCTTTCATTTTGGGGTTTGGTGTTACAAATCTCAGCATTTCAGTAGGGGCCTCATGCAGGATTTCATGAGATAATGTCTTGCATCTCTGGATACCTCCATGTCAGTAAAGTGAATATCGACTCACACATTGTATCATGGATGCCTATATCTTCTTATTAAGTGGTAATTACCTAAAAGGCAAAACTGAATGCACCGAACAAGAGAAAATAGTACAGCAATCATTATGTATTGCCTGCAAACTGCTATAACTAATGCAGTCAACTTGATAATTGCCATAATTTAGATAAAACTGTTACACAAATAATCAGATAATGTGTAAAGCATATATAAGGTCACTGTTAATGTCTGGAATATGTTTTATACACACAATAGGTGCTAGCAAGTTGACTGGTTTATATGTGATAACATACAGTGCTAGGAAACCATATGTCATAATAGTAAGCATACATGTCAGAAAAACTGCTGTCTCTTTACTTAATTCATTTAGATTTATTTTGATTCTCTGGGATAAAGTATGCTATTTGTTTATTTAACAAGTTTAAAACTGAGGATTGCAGGCAATATTACAAAGCCAGTTCAGGGGCCTTTTGATATGAGGATTGCTAGATTGATATTAAACTTTGAAACAGAGTCACAATATTTCAGACTTGTTAATAACCTAAAAGTGGCTCAGAGTAGGTTAGTAGCAGAGTTACCATATGTGATATAAGAGCTATGTTTATGCTGCTTGCAACTGAGTGTGCACCAGCTGTGGATGATGATAAAGTGTGTGTGTGTGTGTGTGTGTGTGTGTGTGTGTGTGTGTGTGTGTGTGTGTGTGTGTGTGTGTGTGTGTGTGTAATGCCCCAGTTAGAGATCCTGTCTAATTAAGTGACTTTGCTCAGAGTCAAACTCTGAACCTTAACTTTTGGCAAGCAAGTGCCTTAAAATTCCACACCAATTCCAAGGTCTCCTTTATGTTAATTGTTTTGTTTTGGCAAAGCACTGTGGATTACAGTCTGTAAAAGTCAGTGAAAGAGTTTCATAGTTGAGTTGCTCACTGTCAGTGGTGCAACACGTAAATACATTTGCATTTGGTGCAGAAGGCTGTGAGTTATTTTCCCACACCTGGTAGAATGATTGTTGACACCACAATGCACCATAAGGAGAGGGGAAGAAGTGTGTTGTACTCCTAAGTGTATCCTCCTTTGGACGACATGCCTAGTAACTGTGAAAATTCACTGGTTTACCAGCCATATCCTATTGCATATCACTAGCACACCAATGTTTTTTTTTTTTTTTTTAATGTAAAAGAGGCAATTCATTCTTCAATGCAGCCAGCACTGAATTTGTAGCTGTAGCACAGAAATACAAAGTCATTTGCCAGCATCAACGTCTTTCATTAGTTAGTTATTTTTAATGTGGAATTATTCAGATGACTTTTACTTCTGCAGATATCGTGCATATTGACTGATATGGGTGGATTATGACAGCAATTTGAGTAGTTTATTTAAGGCTGAAATGTTTTAAAATGGGTAGTTTTATCATTATTGGTTCATAATTTTGTTTCACTGCTTATTGGAAAAATGTTCAAAACTATACAAGTGGTACTATATTAAACAAGGAATATAATTTAATATCAGGAATTTGACTCAAAGCATATATGTATTTATGTATGGTCCAAAGCATCCATGTAGGGGGCCTGTGATTTGAAAAAAGTTCAAAGGTACATTTAATCTACAACTGGCCAGATGCATTTTCTATGAATGAAGGTTTCAATCCAATTTCAATGAATTTGAGTTTTAAATGCAGAAAAGTTTACTGTTACTCATGCTAAGTCTATTGTCATTGTGGGGCTGTATTGTTTAGCAAAACATATATCAATGTTTGTGCTTTAAAATTTGAAATACAAGTTTTAAATGAAATTCATCTATAATCACTGTAGAAGTAAAGATGAAAATATATTGCACACTGACAGGTATAAACAATATCTATGGCACCTGGATAGAAAGACAGAGAGACAGAAAGAGAGAGAGAGAGAGCAAGAGAGACAGAGAGAGCAGGCCAAGTAATGGGACACTGGAATGGCTGTGATGGGGGGCCCAAATCCATTACCCTGCCTAGGGCCCCATTCCACCATGATGATAATAAATGCCTAATTGCAGCAAATGCATGAAGTATCTGAAGTGAATCATTATGCATGTGCAAAGTACTAAGTGAAAACCTTAATGTTTGTGTGTTTTTTTACCTTTTTGGATATTGTAAATGAACTCAGTTATGTGCATGCATGCTTGAATTAGTTAAGGCAGTTTTTATTATTAATGTTTAGAGAATTTAAAGGGGGTTTATATGTTTTATATAGGGGTATCCTTATGTGAACACCTTGTTTGTTTCTTTAAAGAGAGGAAAGGGGGAGATAGGAAAAATTGAAACAGGAAGACATAAAAAGGGAAACATAGAAGGAAAACATCAAGAGGGTTGTCCTGGAGGAGGTGGGATGGGAAGGTTTTCAAGTTTTTGGTGAGGAAAAGACCCCCTATTTTTCAAATATTTTTATATAAAAGTGTAGTTTGGATGGGTAGTGGGTAAAAGGCTGTAGGAGAGAAAATTATGAAAGGAGACAAGTAAAGATGAGCTGAGCTCAGGAACAGCCCTAATGCACAAAATCACAAACATTTCCACTAACTGACGGTGTTGCAGTGGAGGACTACTACACTGAGAAAATCAGCCTGTGTTGGTGCAGTGCTTAACACCAACTGGAACAGCAAGTCTTCAGCCAGAGAAGAGCCTCTTGGACTGTCTGAAGGCGTCTCTCCACTACCTGCTCCACCTCATCCTCAACCAAGTCCTGAAGCCCACAGTCTGTGAAGCCTACCAAGCTGCCATGTGTCTGAGTGCCTACAGAAGCAGTCCCACCCTCCTGATCCTGTAAGGACATCCCTGGACTGGCAATGAATGAATGCTCCCTGACCTGGGAGGAAGGCAGTTGGGTTGCTCTTAGGGATTCTGGACAGGTGGAAAACAAACAGGAATGGGACAGAAATAAAATAAAGGATGATGGAATGCATAATTAATATAAGAAAAATAGGGAGAGTAGAGAAACAAACAAGTAATGCAGACAGCAAATGTATTCATAACTTAATAAATCAGAGCAAACTTTATTAACAGCTATTTTTATTTTCATTAACATTTTATTCAAATAAAGGAAAATTGTTGTAAATGGTTATGCAAACATGGCAACAAATAGTACATTGCTTGGAAGTGGAGATGATTTTCACATTTGTAGTTTACTGGTGCTAATGACATTTACTGGTGTAACATAAAACATGGTAATAATACACCTGACATTTCTGCCTGATATGGATTGTGCTGCAGTTATATACTAAAAGTACTCTACATCTTTTGCTCTTTTTGTGTACTAATTGCATCTGCATTTATTGTTACAAAATAAATAAGCAATAGACTTGTATTTGCATGTACAGAAACATATATTGAATTTACACAATATTTCAAATCTATGAGTTTTTTGATAAGATTTAATAAAAAAAAACTAACTACAGAAATCTAGCCTTCTCGCTGTCACTACCCACTCAACCATATGGTCAGGCCTATGCTTCTGGTCATCGTAACTTTGGTAGGTGTGACACTCCTGCACTGGCCCAGTAATCAAGGATCGTCAATCCTCACCACTGGCAACAGTGAGGGATGTACACAATGAGAGGATAACAAGTACACATACAGTAAAGTACAATTTCCCTTAAGAGCACACAGAGATCACAGGCAGTCTGGTGCTGGTTTCTCCCTCTTTCCCCAGATCCCCAATAAAACTCCTCATTGGTACAGCTATAGGGTTGAGATCTCATCCGTGTGGTCATGTAGCTGACACACACACACACACACACACACACACACACACACACACACACACACACACACACACACACAGACACTCTCACACACACACCCACACACACCCACACACACACACACACACACACACACACACACACACACACACACACACACACACTTTGAGATTTGATTTATATACAAACACACACACTCACCAGTGGAAGGCTGGCACAAGTTTACTAGCTATGCCCCCTTCTGCCCAGATTATAAGGTAGTACCACCTGACAACAGCCACCCTACTTAACAGCTACTATAAGGGCCTTACAAAGGGTGTCCAGTCCTACTGTGTAATGTGACTATTTTCAAAATGGTAGTTTTGACCAAGACTTGCAAGGCTATTTAGGAGTGGCCTGTACAATGTCACCAAATACATATGCAAGTACTCTTAAGAACTTAAATATGTCTCACAAAGATAGGCTTAAATATAGTTAATAATAAATAATAAAAGAACAAGACAATACTCAGAAAACAAACACAGTTACTTCAGAGTTCAAAAACACGGGAAATATTTTAAAACAACATTGCAGAACAGTCTCAAATAAATATATAAACTAATTTTTACTATGTTCCTATCTATATCTAAGACAGATACTATGCCCTAAGTCTTACCTACAGACAAGATGCAGGCAGAAGTGCTGAGGGGATGTTTCTAGGTCCAAGACAAGATACAAAATGCCCACTATTACTTTGAGAAAGTTCTAAAATTAATAATAAACATTACCGCTGGGTTAGCTTGGATGACATCACACTTTTTCACCTGGCTTCAGTTCTCAGGGTAAACAGATACTAACAGAATTTTAACATCTCTGTGTGAGAAGTACATACCTCAAGGAAGTTTGCAGAACATGGAATTCATAAAACAATGCAACACTTTTCATTTGAAACCTATTAATTACTTTTCTCCAACACAATAGAAATAAAACTTCTAGCTCTAGACATCCTGTCTCTTTGCTGCATTAACTAACTTTTATAGCACATCGTAAAGCACTTAATTTCAACTTATTTTCTTGAAGTTTTGTAAGTTAATCTTCTATGTTCCCACAGGGTATGCTGTGGTTGCATTCTTGAAGTTCAGTACATAACCTACAGTTCTGTATAAATCATATTAATATTCTCAAATCACATAGAATTATTTACAAACTTCCAGACAGCTGGGCTGGCTATATAACAATTCTCCCCACCCCAAAAAACTCAAGCTAGTTTTTCAAGTGACCCTTGAGAAATGTTGCCTGATAGGGTTGAGCCTATCTGGGAATACCTTACTCCATTCCCTGTCCTGACAGCCCATCCGCATTAGCATTGCAACCCCACTGTGGTGCTGCACTGTCATATCATATGCTTGCAACCCTAAACTCCACCTTAATAACTTGCCATGTGTCTGGCTGGCTTGATGTAGCCATGCTGAGGGATTGTGGTCTATAACTATGGTGAATTTCCTTACATACAGATAAGGCTAAAGTTTCTGCAGTGCCCAGACTATGGCTATGCATTCTTTTTCTACAGCTGCATAGCATTCCTCCCTGGATTGGAGCTTATGACTGAGATATAACACTGGGTGCTCTTCTCCCACTGAGGAAACCTGGCTAAGTACAGCCTCAACCCCATGGTTTGAAGCATTCACCTGCACAACACATGTTTTGCAGTAATCTGGACTGGTTAAACACAGGGGCTAATCCCAAAGCTCCTTTAAGCTTCTGGAATGCCTGCTCACATGCTGGGCTCCTTGGCCTGTTTTCCTTGTCAAGTCTGTGAGGGGAGCAGTTATGGTACTATAATTGGGGACAAACATTCTGTAGTACCCTGCTGCACCTAAGAATGCCCTCACCTACTTTTTGGTAACAGGGGCAGGCCATGCCTGAATGGCTTCCACTTTGGCATGTTCTGGCCTGATCTTACCACTCCCCACTCTATGTCCCAGGTAGGAGACCTCTGTCATACCCACCTGACCTTTACTGGGTTTAATGGTCAACCCTACCCTCTGTAGTCCACCCAGCACCTCCCTAACATGCTGAAGGTGCTCTTGCCAGGAATGGCTGTAGATGGCAATATCATCTAGGTAAGCAAGAGAAAAATCTCCTGCTCTTACTAGGATATCATCTACCAGCATCTGGAAAGTTGCTGGGGCATTTTTCATCCCAAAGGACATCTTTGTGAACTCATACAAGTGAAAAGGAGTCACAAAAGCTTGAATTCTCTCTAGCACTGGTAGTCAAGGGCACCTGCCAGTAACCCTTGGTAAGATCAATAGTGATAAGATACTTAGCCCCATCCAGCTGCTCCAGGGCTTAATTTGTCCTAGGCATAGGGTAAGCATCTGACTATGTGTGACTATTTAATTTATTGTAGTGCACACAGAACCTGGTGCTGCCATTCTTCTTTGGTACCAGCAGCACTGGGGAGGTCCAGGGTTTTCTGGACTCCTGAATTACCCCTAGTTCCAACATTTGCTTTATCTCCTCCCTCATCACTGACCTTCCTTACTGCCTTGTAGGGTCCCTCCCAGGCTGCTTGCAGCTTCTTGTGTCTGACAGGAATGAGAACCATTACCTGCTGCTCTACGGCATATTCTCTAGCTCAAGCATTCCTGTCATACCAGACATTTTTCTGCTGTTGGGCTTCTGTCAGGTTGTCCTGGGCTAAGCCCATGAGTTCTGTTAGCCTTGTCCTGAGGTTTAGGTCATATGCCACAACAGACTCCTTGTGGGATTTACACTCATCCTCCCATTCATCTCGAATCAGAACTAGAAGTCCCCTCACTCTATGTCCATACAACAACTCAAAAGGTGAAAAACCTGCGGATTCCTGAGGCACCTCTCTGTAAGCAAACAACAAATGGGGCAAATATTTGTCCCACTCCCTTTTAAACTGGACTGCAAATGCCTGTAGCATCATCTTGAGTGTAGAGTTTAACCTCTCAACAAGACCATTAGTCTGGGGATAGTAGGGGGTGGTCTTTAGGTGCTTCGCCCCACAGTACTTCCACAGACAAGCCAGCAGGTCTAACATGAAATTGGCACCTCTGCTGAACATCTCTAACAAAGCATTTGTCATTTTTTTCTGCCCCAGTGGAGGACAGAGTCACTGCCTCAAGGTATCTGGTAGCATAATATACTACCACTAGGATATACTTTTTCCCTACGGAACTTGGGGTACTCAGAGACCCCACAATATCCATAGCTACCTCTGAAATGGTTCCTCAATCACAGGCAAAAGTATAAAAGGAGCTTTCACCTTGTCTCCTGCCTTGCTTACCATTTGGCACTGCTCACAGGAACTGCAGTACCCTGTTACACCTCTGGAAATCCCAGGCCAATAGAAGTTCTGCACAATACATCACTTCATACTTTTTATGACCATATGACCTGCAAAGGGAATATCATGGGCTATTTCTAGAAGTGCCAGACTGGGCCCTACCAACTGCTGTATTCTCTCACCCTCTAGCCCTCCCTCAGGGGTTCACTCTCTATACAATAACCCTTTGTCCCACAGATTCCCCCTTCCCTTGAGAATCAGGTGCCTCACTAGCTACCTCCCTCAGGCCTTGTAATGTAGGGTCTGAGAGCTGAGCTTGTCTTAACTCTCTTTATCTTAGTAACCCTTCCCAGCTCATCTTCCACAGGAAGTCTGGCATCCTCTGACAGCGGTGCCACACTGTCAGCCTGGGTACTACTACTACACACCTCTGCCCTTGCAGTCACTCTGTCCAAGGGAACATCAGTATCCACAAGCAGCTGTGGTTCACCTTCAGTTACATTGCTACAGGGTAGCTCCCTCCCTGAAGTAACCACCTCACCAGTCCTGGCTGCAAGTGTGAGGTCTGTCTGGGTCTCCCCAAGACTACCAGGTCCACATGCTTGTCTCTAAGCCTGACTGCATATAACTGCATGAACACACAGTACTGCATTATCAAAATCATTCCCTATCAGCATATCTGCGGGGATATCCTCAAACACACCTACTTGCTGCCTTCTTTTTCCACTCTCCCATCAAGGTGACCCCTAAGCAAAGGCATTTGGAATGGTGTCCCTCCTAAAGATCTGACTGGAGTAGACTGCTCAAGCAAGTAGTGCTCCTCTGTAACCATTGCAGTCTTTACACTTGTTAGGTCAGAGGCTGTCTCTCTCTTAGAAATGGCCTCTTTCCCATTCACTAAGATATGATATAACCTCTTGTGGTAGTTCAATACCCTTTTTGTCTTGAGACAACATACTGCTGGCATTTTGTCATTCCCACTTACTGGCTCTCCCACCTTTTGTTCCCCACCTTGCCTCCGTTGAAATCTGTATGCTACATGGCCCCACTGGTTGCCTTTAAAACACTTAACCCTTAGTCCTGGATGTGTCCCCAGATTAGTGGCTTCTCCTGCTACTTGTAGACTCTGTTGTGGCAGTCTGGGCTGCTCACCATGGGTTCCCTTAGACCCATGAGCAGCACTTGGTGTATCTTTCCTGTGCAGTGATGCCCTGCGTGCTAGGTATAGGTCTCCCTTCTTCCCCAACTCATCTGTAGTATTGCATTGTCTATCAGCTAACCAGATTCTCATGTCCTCAGGCAAAGTGCTAAGGGCTTGTTCTCTCATCAAAAGGTGTGACAGCTCTTTAAAAGTACTCACCTGATACCCACTCACCCACCTATGAAAATAGGTGCTTAGTTCAGCAATGTATTCACACACACATTCATCTGCCTTGCGTCTATGCTCACAAAACCTTTCCTATAAGATTCAGATGTTAACTTAGAACATTCTAGCAAACAGTTTTTTATAATATTATAATTTAAACAATCAGTATCAGACAGTTTAGAAATAACAGTTACAGCTTTACCATGGTGTATGGGGGTCAGGAACTGTACCCAGAGCCCTTGGTCAACATTATACTGTTTGCATACCCTCTCAAACATATGAATGAAACTATCAAAATTCTCCCCCTCTGTAAATTGTGGAAGAAATTTACTGACCTTTGTTGCTTCTGCGGTTTGGTTACTCCTTTCCCCATTACTTCCATGACTCTGGCAAAGAGTCAGCATCTCCTTTTCATGTTGCCTCTGCCTCTCCTTCTCCTCAGCCTCCAGTCGTCATAGCTTCTCATTTTCCTCAGCTTCAAGACATCTAAGTTTCTCTGCTGCTTCTATTTCCAAATGCTTGGCCTCCAACTCAAGTCTCTTTAATTCCAGGCAGATTTTTAAGCCTTCTGTGGAAAGGTTGAGCTGTCCATTTTCTGAGAGTTGTACATATCTATGGCCAGTCTGATTGCCCTCCCGGTTGTTATTCTGGATACAGCCATGACTAAAGCTGCAATCATGTCTGCTTTAATCAGGTTTGCATGCATAAGACCTTTAGCCTGGCACATTGCAACAAAATGTCTCCTTGTCAGCTTGCCATACTCCTCTGCTGACATGAGTGCCTGTTCTCCTTGACTAACTAAGCTAACAAAAAAATAAAGCAATTGTGATATGAACTCTGAATGTTCGCTGCATGGCTGATTGAGAGTACAAACACCTTCAGTGACCACTGTACATAGGCTACACAAATTCAATATCCACACCAGTAAAAGACAATTAATATGTGATGTGGCTAACTCATCACTGTTAACCAATTAATATGTGATGTGGATATCTCACCGCTGTCCACCAATTAATATGCGTCACCCCTGCACTGGCCCAATAATCAAGGTGGCTCAATCCTCACCACTGGCAACAGTGAGGGATGCACACAATGGGTGGATGGCAAGTACACACACAGTAAAGTACAATTTCCCTTAAGAGCACACAGAGATCACAATCAGTCTGGGGCTGGTTTCTCCCTCTTTCGCCAGTTCCCCAATAAAACTCCCTACTGGCACAGCTATAGGGTTGGAATTTCAGCTGAGTTGCCAAGCTAAAACCTTCGCCACCCTCTCTGTCCAAGCAGTGCTTTGTGTCCTTGCCCAAGTAGCTGACACACACACTTTGAGATTTGATTTATATACAAACACACACATATACCTGGGGAAGGCTGGCAAAGGTTTACTAGCTATGCCCCCTTCTGCCCAGACTATAAGGTTATACCAGCTGCCACTAGCCAGCCTACTTATCAGCTACTATAAGGCCCTTACAAAGGGTGTCCAACCTACTGTATAATGTTACTATTATCCAGATGGTAGTTTTGAAAAATATTTGCAAGACTATTTAGGAGTGTCCAATACAGGTTCTCCAGATACATATGCAAGTACCCTAAGAGCTTAAAGTCTTACAAATATCAACCACAAATATAGGTTTACATATATTTAATAATAAATAATAAAAGAACAAGACAATACTCAGAAAACAAACACAGCTACTTCAAAGTTCAAAATCACAGGAAATACTTTAAAACAGCATTGCAGGACAGTCTCAAATAAATACAGCAAACATCTAAACTAATCTTTACTATATTCCTATGTATATCTAAGAGAGATACTATTCCATAAGTCTTACTTACAGACAACACACAGGCAGAAGTACTGAGTGGATGTTTTTAGGTCCAAGACAAGATACAAACTGCCCAGTCTCTCTCTGAGAGAGTTCTTTAATTAATAATAAACATTGCTGCTGGGTTAGCTTGGATGACATCACTCTTTATCACCTGACTTCAGTCCCCAGGCTAAACAGATACTAACAGAATTTTGACATTTCTGTGTGAGAAGTATATATCTCTAAGAAGTTTGGTGAACATGGAAGTCATAAAACAATACAACACTTTACATTTTAAACCTACTAATTACTTTTCTTCAAGACAATAGAAAACAAATTCTAGCTCTAGACATCCTGTCTCCTTGCTACATTAACATTTATAGCACATTGTAAAGCATTCTCTTGAAGTTTTGTAAGTTAATCTTCTATGTTCCAGCAGGGTATGCTGTGGTTACATTCTTGAAGCTCAGTACATAAAATACAGTTCTGCATAAATCATATCATTGTTCACAAATGAATAAAATTATTTACAAAATTCCAGATAGCTGGGCTGGCAGTGTCATAGTGGAGATCAGAGCAGGAGTGAAGATCAGAGCAGGTGATCCCTGTTTAGGAAAATATGTACTCACCAATCTCCTGCCAGATGTCAATTGTTTTCCAGCCTAACCACTATACACAGGACTTGATTTTCTCTAGGTATGAATTGCCAAGAAGGTAGAGCATAATTTTGATCTCTTTGCTGGAACAACTCAGAGCTCAGCATTGTGTCTTCACAGGTGTTGCCATCACTCAAAGTGCCAGTACCAGAATGAAGAATGTAATTACAGGAGTATGGTTCACAGGTTTTAACAAGTATGGGCTTTAGACATTGTACTGCTATTATTAGTAGGTTTGGTTTTATCAAAAATCTTTGTCACACAGACATTTTTAATAAAGAAGTACATGCACATTTCATTTTCATGAAAGACAAAATTCAGTTATGTAATAATTGCTTTTAAAGTTGCATACATCTGTTTCTATTTTTATGCTTTACTGTTGATTAGCTATATTTGAACAATAAACCTGAATGTCATGCATTAATCATTTCTTTCAGGCAGTAATCATTTCTGTAAGCATTCCTTTTGCAGTATTGCATCAGTAGAAATCCCTGTCTTTCTCTTTTCTGTATAAACAAATCATCTTGTGTGTTTCATTAAGAATGTATACATAGTATTGAGTGATTTTAGGTGATGGGTTATACAAGACTATGCATAACAGGCATGAATTATGCTTCATGTTTATACAAACTCAGTTGTATCTGACTCCATTTTCCCTTTTCTAATCATAGGGACATCAGACAATTACTGGGGTTGCCTGTGCATTCCTACAGACTACCGGGGACTAGTGAGGACTGCTGTGGTCAGTAACCAAGGCCTGGTTAATTAGATTTGCTGCCTTACATGCTTGTGTATTAATGCATATCATAGCGGTAAGTGTGAAAAAGGCCTAATTTGCATGCAACACATGTAAATGACCCGGAATTTACACAAACAAGTACATGACCAAGACATTAACTTCTCAAAAAAGCCAAACAGTTGCAGAACAAAGCTTAGTTCATAGAGCCAACACTGGATGCAGTATAAAACAAACCAAGCAATGCTGATACTGAACAAGTGTTTAATAAAACAGAGCTTTCAGGTCAAGCAAACCCTTCATCAGTGTATAAAATACTAACACATGTTAACCATATTTATACTATTAAAAATCACGCAGCCATTAATTATTAAATTAAACAATCAAATCCTAGTTGTAGAGGAGTTGGGCCACAGAGCCCCATTTCAGTATACTTTCAGAATGTATCATCTAAACAACTACTATATGTAAAAAGTTATATACAGGATACTGCTGATTTTTTGAAAAGTATTTCTAGTTGGTTTAGGACATATATATCCCTCAGTATTACAAATAAGTTATTGATGGTGACTCTTGATATTCAGTCACTTTTTACTGTTATACTAATTCCCTGGCTAAGCATATTAGTATATATGGGAATGCACATAAATTCTCTTTTAAGGTAATGGATAGAATATATAAGGACATATGAGGGGAGATTTAAATAATAAGCTTGAGATGAACGAACATAAATGGATAATACACATTTGTGCTGATGTAACACTGGGTATAAATCAGACTGTTTCTTTAAAACCTGTATTAAGATACAAACAAATATTCTTGAAATAGAGGCCTGTGCTTTTTAAAATTATTGTTCTTAACTAAGATCAGAGGCAGCGGAAACTGTTGAAGACTGGGGAGCGGAGGGTGAGAGGGGCACTTAGTGTTCTAAAAAGGGAAATTTTTTGTAACTATTTACTACTACTACAACATAGGTTCACTTGAAGGAATTTTTAAGCTTAGCCAATTCCCTTTTGGTGCTTGATTCTTGAATTAACATTTTCTGATTGGTCTTACCTGTCCCATGGCAGATAATTGTATATTAGCCCTAGTGAGAATAACTGTGATCATTCCATAGATAATTTGAGGGGACCCATATAAGGGATGCAGATTTAGGAACTGCCTCTGTCCATTTGTGGAATGAGGGACAATCCTGGAGTACATTTTCTATTGCCCATCCTTAAATCCAAGTTGCATTTGAATATGGACGGATGAGCTTTGTTTTATTTTTATGAATAGTTTGTTCTGGAACAGTGGTAGCCTCTGTGGTATATATCCATCTCTCCATAACATTCAGGCCCATGAAAAAATAGGTACAAATCTGTATGCTGATTAACGTAAAATTTGCCTACATAATTAAACAACCCCACCCACTCCAATGGGATTGTGGGATACCAACTTTCAAGCGCAAACTGAAGAACAGAACCAAAATATAGCACCAGAGTCCCCCTGCAGCCATTCCAATGTCCCATTATCTGGCTATTTCACCCCATTTACAATAAACACTAATGTGTGCATACTGCTTTACTTCTACAATGATTATTTGGATTTTATTTTTTTACATTTTATAGCACAATGCACAAACACTAACAGATATCTGCTAAACAAAGCAATACTGTCTCACAATGAAAATATACTTGGCATTAAAACGTCTCTGCCCTTGAAACTCACATTTATTGAAACAGCATTAAAATCCACACAACATCCAAAGAAAATGCATCTGGCCAGTGGTAGATAAAGATTACCTTTGGGCTGTTTTCAAATCAGAGGCCCCTTGTGCACAAAACAAGAAACATACATGCATTCTTTGATACACCTTCCTGACTTTATTAAATTATATTCCTTGCATAATACAGCACATTTGTTAGACTTAAGTTAGAGCGCATTTTAAATTTACTGTTTGAACATTTTTCCAGTAGGCAATGAAGCAAAATGCATGTACCAATAAGGACAAAACTGCCCTATTCAGAAAATTTCCATGATAGCAGTCTACGTCTACACACAACATATTTTATATATATATATATATATATATATATATATATATATATATATATATATTTATATAAAATACAAATACATCATCACAGTAGTATAAGCCATAGGCATGTTGCACAGCTTCTTGCACTTATTTTCAATTGGGGGGGCAAACACCAGGGGCACATTTTAAGCATTGCTTGTATAATTTTGGAAAGTTGCTTGCATAAAATGTTGTATTACCACTGAACCCAGAACCCTGTGTACTACAGTCAGAGCAACATACCACTAAGCTAAATCAGCAGTTTCCTGAAAGACAGGAAGACAAACTTAAATGCCTATCATTTAGTGAATTCAGTTCTCATTTATCACCATAGCTCTCAACCTCTTAGCAGAAAAATACAGACCAAAGCCAATAATGGGGGAATACAGCCCCAAAATAGGGACACATTTCAAATACTGATCTTATAAACTTAGAAAATTGCTAGCATAAAAGGTTTTGTTTTACTGCTCCTGAAAACCAGAGATTTAATGAGGAACAGAACAAAATTATGAAGCATAAATTCACAAGTGATGGTGGCTAGGGACTTTAGGCTCTTTTTACCTGCACCCAAGGTACAGGTTTTGAGCCTGTGTACCTCTAGCTACCAGATGTATCCTGTTGGGGGCATTTTCACACTCACACACACACACACACACACACACACACACACACACACTCACACTCGCTGACTGAATCTAATAATGCTGAAGACAGTCCCTTAGCTCTGCATACAGAAATCCATCTGCCCGAACGTCAGTTATCCCCAGCTCTGCAGTAAAGAAATCTGCGACAGCAGTTAAATAAAGAAATGAGAGGCTGAATAAACTGCCCGAATGGCATAGTGCAAAACTGCAGTTAAATAAGAAATCCACGGCTGCATAACAGCAAGAGAACCTATTCAAACAGGAACGTGGTCATTGCACATGATGATGAGTTGGGATGGTTGCAAGTGCTGTAAAAGTGGGGGGTCCCTTCTCCCTCGTTCTATGGTTCCGGTGCCCATGACTAGGATTTGATTGTTTAATTGAATAATTAGTGACTGTGTGATTTTTAATAGTATAAATATGGTTAGTATGTGTTAGTATTTTATACACTGATGAAGGGTTTGTTTGACCTGAAATATCTGTTTTATTAAACACTTGTTCAGTATCAGCATTGCTTGGTTTGTTTTATACTGCAAGATATTAACTTGCCATCATCTGAGATAGGCATCAAATATTTTTGGAAGCCACAAACATTCTCAAGTAAGAAATACACTGTGAAAAAAGGTAGACATTACTAGTAAGCATTTCATATTAGTATTAGATTACATTGTTTACTTGGAGAATTAGGTATGTTATTGACCTAACAGTCAGAGAGGTATATTTGCTGTTTTCCATATTTTGGGCATACAGTTAAGAAAAGGTTGTACATATGTAGCCAAGAGGTAACAATGTACTCTCTACATTGGAACATTAAAAAGGGGGAGAGGATGTCTGTCCTGCAAGTGAGCCAAGTTTTAGGTTTCAAGGAGAAGTAAAATATATTTGGTCATGATCTTTTTTAAAAGTAGAATAGGGGAGTATAAGGGAGAGTTAAGGGAGACAGTGAGTGAAGGAGTCATATCTCTCAATTCTTAAGATTTTTGCAGAATGTCCAGATTTTTCCCTCATATTTTTCATCTTTTCCACATAAAATATGTGATTTTCTAGCAACTCTCTAAAGCTTAAAGTCAATAAATAATGACACAACTTTCAGTTTAAGACTTCACGTCCTTCAGAAAATACATGTTAATACAAATCCTGTTATTCTAACAACTTTCTAAGTTTATGAGCAATATTTAAAATCTTTCCCTATTTTTGGGGTATTTGTCCAGATGTTTTGTACTAAGAGGTTGAGAGCTGTGGAGCGAGGGAAGTATGTGAGCTGATGGAGGGGATGGTAGAGAAGTGAGTACTAAAGTCTGAGGATGAGATAGAACAGAAGAGTGAGCACTGGGAGCAGTTCTATGACTTATTAACCTGTTGACCTTTGCCTACAATTGTTTAGAGAGTGCAAAAGGTTTGATTGATGTGATTGATGTATTCTCATATGAGGTTCTTATGATGTCTAATTGCATGTTTGGATAGGTTTCTGAGCAGGGTGTAGTGTTGCTTGGTAGAAGGAGGTGGGTCAGACTTTCAGGAGTGCCATGAATTAAGTCTGGTATTTTTCATGGGCTTGTACAGTCTTGTGACTACAGGGAAGAATGAGTCTTGTAGATTACGGAGAAGTTGGATGAAGAGCTTTTTTATGTTCTGAAGAGGAGAGTATAGGTTCACAGGTGAGAGAGGATAGATATGTGTTTAGTTACTATTAAAAGAAATATCTTGAAACAAAGTTATGTATCATACAATTCAGATTGCACTGAATTGCACCATTAATGGCAAAGTCATTATCAGTGTTACAGCTGACAATTACTGAGAATATAAAACAAGTACTATGCACTATTTACAGAAACACTCATTAAAATATAAAATAATACATCAGCATCTTACTACATTCATAAGTTGATAGGTTCATAGGTATATACTAGGCTGACAACTGCCAGGGTTTTATAATCCTAGTCATGCAATCCAACCTAATTGTGTCTCTATGTATCATGGGCATTTATTAGCAGGGGGTATGTTAGGAAGTTTCTAGGAGTTTTGTGGGGGGTATGTCAGTTTGGGCATTACTGTCTGACATAGGGGCCAGATCTGGAAGGAATTTCCAGTTTTCCATGCATTAGTCAAGCTTACACTTAAATAGTGTGAAGGATAGATTCTGCTTAATATGGATGGGGAGCCTGTTCCAGGAAATGGTGATCCTCTGAGACACATATTTGTCACACCAACATGTCTTATTTATGTCATAAGCAAAACTTAAATCCTTGGATCTACTGGTTCTGATACTGTTCATTTTGCAGGTGTGCAAAAGCTCCATCAGAGCTGGATCCAAGGATGCGTTGTATGCCAGGCATACATCACCTCTCAGTAACGTGAAGAAGACAGATTATAGAGACAGAGCTTTAAGGCAATCTGTATAAGGCAATGTACTTTATACCCTGGATACACCTGGTAAGAAATTTCTGTGGGTGTTCCAACTGTTGCATATGTCTGGCCAGGTGCATTCAGAATGGGGCATTATACTCAATGAGGGGGTCTGATAATGGCCAAATAAAGTGGCACTATGACTTCCTTGTACCTGTATGCCATGCCCTTACTTAAAAGTTGAGCAACATAGAAATATTTTCTTACTATCTTAGCCACATGCTGGTCAAAGGCCAGATTAATGTCAACATATATTCTCAGATCCTTAACTACTTGGTCAACTTTTAGGGGTATCCTATCAATGGAGTAATTAGTCTGAATGGTAGTTTTCCCAAAAGGTACTATAATGCATTAGTTGGTATTAAGTTGCAGTCCATAACTTTATCACCAGTCATTTATCTGTGTTAGACCCTCTTGTAAGATGTTTGTGTCATGGGCAGAATCTATAGTAGACCCCCAGTTTGCAGTCATCTGTGATCTTGGTCAGCCTAAGGCTCTTGACTTTAGCCTTTACCTTTAAGATGCAGATGCCAAATAGGAATGGTCTCAGCACGCAGCCCTGAGGCACCCCACTGATGATTGGTCTCTTATTAGAAGTGGTATCACCAATGGAAGCAGGAGAGTTTGAACCAGGACGATTTCTCCCCAGATGAATCGACCCCAATGCAATTGTATATACTTTCATATGTATATTTTCATATATTGATTATGAGAGTATTTATTGGACAGCTTGACCTTGAATGATTTGACCCCAAATAAATTTTAATAAAAGCTTTTTTTTTAATAAGGTACACAATAGTAAAATTAACAGTCCTTGAATTTAATATATATATATATATATATATATATATATATATATATATATATATATATATATATTTATTTTTATCATGTTAATGTTAATTTAATTAATCTATTATTTAATAAGGTAATGTTAATTTAATTAATAACCAGTTTTAACAGATTTAAAATAAAAAATTCAATGTGTTTCAATTCAATATATTATTTAATGTTTTAATTTGTTTTAATAGGCTCCACTAGGTGGCAGTAGCTAAATTTCCTATTTTGTTTTGATGACTCCTTACTGTACTGGCTATGCCAGTTGCTCTACTTGTCTTTATACTGTTCTTGGATTTCTTAATTTATACTTTTTTCTCAGAAGATAATCATGCATCTGTTTATTTGTCCTTTTACTGTCAAATGGTTTATCTGGTACGTTTATTTTATCTATATTTTTTTTCAAGTCTTTTCTTTAGTTTTTGGTAACTCATTTAGTTTTTGAGAGTGTCCACACATTGGTTTTTAAAATGTTTTGGTAAATTTCTTAATTAAAAAAAAAACTCATTTAGCTTTTGACAGTATCTGCATATTGATTTTTTAAAATGTTAACTACATGACTTGTTTTTGTTTCAAATTTTTTTATATATTTTTAGAAAGTCATTCACTTTTAAATGCCATAATGCAATCTTAACTGGGGTCAAATCATCTGGGGTCAAATGTTTAAGGGCAAATTGTCCAGGGTCAGATCAGCAGGGTCAAAACTTCCTGTACCCTCACTGATCCTGGCTTCCTGACTCCTCTCTGTGAGCCAACTGGCAATTCAGCAAAATATGTAGGATTTTATGCCCAAGTTTGTGAGATTCCCAACTATATCTGAGTGGGGTATTGTACTGAATGCCTTAGCAGGGCCAGATAGGCAGCATGTACCATTTTCTCCCTCATCCATTGTCTTACTGACCTTCTCAAAGAAGTCCACCAGGTTTAGTAAGCATAACCGTTCTTTGACAAAGCCGAACTGGGTTGGGTCCAATGTCTGAAAGTTCCTATGTCTTTATTGATTATTTCCTGTATAATTCAGTCCATGCCTTTTCATGTTAGACTAGTAAGACTAATAGGGCTGTAATTTCCGGGGTCGGTTGATGTCTATCCTTGAGAAGTGGGATAACCATTGCAGTCAACCATTCTTGTGGTGCAAAGCCTGTTTTTGAGGCTATAGTTGAAAACTTTCTCAAGTAGTCTTGATAGGTCATGTTTCAAGCTGTTTAGGAGACATTCTGGGATATTGTTCATGACTACTGAGGATGTGTTTTTCACCTTAGCCTTAGCAAGCACCCCAAGGACCTTCTCCTTGTTAATAATTTGGGGGGTATGTTAGTAGGTATTTAATGGGGGGAGATGGGGGAGTTCAGCATGAAGTTTGAGCTGAATTTATTATCCAGTAAAATCGCTAAGCCATTCTACTCAATGAAAGTTGAATCACTGACAGCCAGTTCAGCACACTGATGTGTGGTGCCTTTCAGGTTTTGAACATAGTTGTAGAAGGTCTGTGGTTGTCTTTAGCCAGTGAGGCTATCTTGGCCTTGTAATTGCACTTGTTGATCTTAATTAGTCCTCTTAAATTCCTGTTATTTTAATTAGAGAGCTACTATGGGAGTTGCTGTTCCTGATTT
Source organism: Protopterus annectens (assembly GCF_019279795.1). Taxonomy (NCBI): domain Eukaryota; kingdom Metazoa; phylum Chordata; order Ceratodontiformes; family Protopteridae; genus Protopterus; species Protopterus annectens. The sequence continues at coordinate 874,902,134 of NC_056728.1, read as the reverse complement.
TAGCTGTGACTTTTTTCCTTTTATTATATACCCTATTAAGGTTAGGATTCCACCAGTGTGGTTTGTTTTTAGAGTTTATTTTGGGTTTACTTCAGGTAGGTACAGCAGCCTGTATATAGCCATTTACATGGTTGCATAGAGTCTCTGTGAAGAATTCCGCATAGGTTGCTGTGAACTTGTAATTGGGAGGGGCACTGAATTTTGACAAACTGCCACTTAATAGGCTGTAGTTTGCTTTAGAATAGTTATTAACTGTTACAGCATTTGCTAAGGTTACCAAGTTGAATTTTATTTCAAAAGAGCCAGCTTTGTGGTCCAACCTCACCAGTTAGGAAGTGACACGGGGTGGGGGTGGGTGTAGCACTCTCCCATATTGGTGAGTACCAGCTCCAATATAGTTGAACCTCTGGTGTGTGTGTGTTTGCACTCTATCTGGTCAATGGCATTTTTGTTTTAAATGTCCAGGAATTATTGTGCCTGTGAGTATGAAGCAGTATAGGAGGGGTAGCTAAAGTATCCTATGAATAGGGTATTTGGTTTAATGTTGAGTGTCTCTAGTTGGTCTAGGTATGAGCTATGGGATTCTGGGAACATATAGGGTGACCTATAGCTTGCTAGGATATGGATATTGTCTATGTTGATTTGCACTTGGATACATTTCAAGGCATCATCCTGTTTAACTAACCTAGAGTTATGCTTGTTGCTAATACAGATTGAGACCCCTCCACCTTTTGTCCCTGACTGCACAGCTGATGGTCAAACGATGTGGCAGGCATTAAACTCATGCACTTTTGGGTACTTTCTGTAGATTTAAACCATGTCTCAGTAACAGCACAGATGTCTGTCTAGAGAGCTTTTAGAGTGTGGAGTTTCCTGTTTAGGGTCCTAGCACTGAGCAGTAACACCTTTAGGCTTCTTTGGATTTTATTTGCTGTGTCAATAGGTTTGCAAATTTGGAATTGTCTAAAAATTGATCTAAGCGGTGGATAAAGATTTAGCCAAAATTCTTAAGCCTAAGGAAGACAGGTGCAGACAATCTTTTGCAAAGCAGCATGTAGTGTGTGAGTTCTTGACAACCTTGTTTGTATGCAAGATTGTTGCCTCCATTAAAATTGTGTATGTGCATCTCTTAGATGCTGTGTTTGTTTCTTTAAGGATTAAATGGTTGTATGTGAACATGAGATAATTGCAACATTGTCTCAGTATGCTCATATCTACCTAGCTGGCTATAGAAACATTTGGAAATTACATATCCATGTTGTCCAGACCTGTATTGGGGTGGGCTACTGTAGCTTGTGGACTGACTTGTACAGAGGTCTCCTTGGGTGGTCTCTTGGGTTTGCTACTAGACTGGGTTATATTGTAGTGTTGTTTAATATGTAAACTAGCTGCTCTAAGCTTGTCTTTGTGTAATGGCTTTGGTTTAGTCTCACTAATTTACAGGTTTCAGTGATTGTACAGGACACTGCTAACCTCTTGATGTAATAACACCAAGAAAGACTGCTTGTGAGTGTAATGCTCTCACAAAACAACTTAAACAAACTACCTTGTCAAGGCAATTTCAAGTATAAGGGACCTTTAGAATGATTTAAAGGCAAAAATCAATAAATAAAAAAATAAAGCAGTAGCACTCTTTAGCAGTTATCTGAAGTGCAAAACGATAAAATAAATCTCTATTCTGCAAAGGATGGAGCAGGATTAGCACAGAACCTCCTCAGAGTGCAGCAAGGGCACCAAGCAGATTGGAGCTATAGGAAAATCTGCAGGAGAATTTTTTCAGTAAGGGAGGTTTACTCAAGTGCAATGGTGGTTTGCCTGGTGGGCACTTAGAATTATGGATATGTGGAAAACAATGCGTAGGAAAGTACTTGAATAGGGTACACAACAGACAATAGGTATAAAAGAGGGGAAGAAGGGACTTTGGAATTCAGATTATCATGGGGGGGCAGAGACACAGCCTTTTAAAACCACAAGAACAGGTCGGAAGGTTGGGGAAAAATTCAAAACGGGGCTTTAGTCCTATAGTTAGAATTTCAGAGATGTTTAGCTTAATGTCTTAGTGGAGGGTTGGGCAAACTCAAAGAATGGGATGGGGGCCAATAGCAAGATAAACAGAAGGGCAGAGGAATACAACTTTAAGCATGTGTATGCAGTTATAAATATTACTGAATCACAAATCCTGGAGCAGAATTCACAGTACTACTACTACTATTGCAATCCTACCACAGACTAAGGCACTAGATTATGCATAAATTTACCAGTAACACTGTAATAAATAACTAAATAAGGTTCAAATCTTGCAGTAGATCACAGTCCTGCCACAAGTGTGAAAGAAGCTACAAGATTGATTGAGGTCCCAGTATGGGTTCAGAATACAAAAACCTTCCTTTTACATGTAGTTCTGTATATAGAAATAGAAGAGCAGTATAGTGTGCAAACAGTTCTAAAATCTCAGATTAATACACAATCTTCACACAACTGCAAATGGAACTACAAGGTCCCAGAACAAACTAAAAAAATGCAAACAGATAGCTTTTACTGGCTAAAACATGGACAAAATGCAAAGAAGTACAAAACGTATCACCACACAGGTCTCTGTAAGTGCAAAATAAAATACCTAAGCAGAATTTAAATAAGGCTTTTTTATTCCCTTTTGATGAAAAGGCTGTATCTCACACTCCTCAGAGTCTTGAACAACTATTGATAAAATTGAATTGATGCCACTTTACTTTCAGCAGCGCATAAAGGATGACATCTCTGAGGACATAAATTATTGTGTATGATGGAATGAAATACTTTGATGGGCACTACATTAACAGAGAAATAATACAATACAAAAATGTAATACTTAAAACCAACTAAAAAAGCATGTCATACACTTTCTAGTTTTTGTGCAACATATCTGCTCATGTGAAATACTGAAATAGTATGTTTTTATATTAAAGGTACCACTTCAGGAGATTCAGTATGTGCATATTTAAGCACACCACCTAAGCAGAAATTGTACAAAAATGTAAAAAATGTAATTATTCCTTATAATGCCTTGCAACATCAATGAACAGCAGGTAGTGAGCACTTAGGCATAACTTTCATAAACAAAAATATATGTACCTGCTATGAAAAAAAAAAAATATATATATATATATATTTAAAGATAAGAAGGAATGCCTGAAGAACAGTGATAGTAGACCATGCACCACACAGCATAGCCCACATATATCACTGCATGCATCAGTTATACTCTATGTGATTTTTACAAGAAAGGAAACACTAACCTGATGTCATGGACCATAGTTCTGGACTGGTTCATAGGTTCATAGGTTCATAGGTTCATACTAGGCTATCTGCCCAAGGGCATTTATAAGCCTAGCCCAGTAGGCCATGCTTTCACCACCTTTAGTTTGAATTAGTTTGAATAAAAATTTTGCTGTTCATTTGTTTGTGCCTCCGCTAAGCAGTGAATCCTATGTAATCCCTGGGGGTATCTGCAATCTCCATCCCCTGAACAAGATTCTCTTGAAAGAAGACCAGAAGGTCACATGTACCACATGTACGGGATTTTGCATAGAGTCTCTGGGGGATCTGAATGTCCTGATAGCACGTGTCCCTCTTCAACCGTTCAAGGTTATGTCCCTTCATGATCAGGTGGGTGATATAGAAGGTTTTCCTAACTACTTTAGCAACATGAGTGTCAAAAACGAAGGCTACTGTCAACCTGGGTCCCAGATCTCTCCATTTTCTTTCTTTCTGTGCTCAGATTGCCACCTATATGGGTAGCTAGGTAGCCTTGAATCTCACCAGTGAGGGTATATACTTCGGTGTGAAACATTTGATCCCATTGTTGCGATGATGATAGAGATCAGTTCTCTTTCTCCTTGTGGGATGGTGGTAGTTGTTCCATGCATTTGAGTGGAGTTTATGAACTCCAGGAATCTTTGTTCGGGCTTGAGTAGTGTAGTGTTCCCGGTCTATATTAGGGTAGTTAAGTTAAAGTATGGTGTGGATGATGAATCCCTCAATGATTGTCTTGAGTTTTTTCAAGGAAGGGAAATTGAGAGGAGGTTCCCAGAGTTTGTGGTACAAATGCCACAGCAGTAGCAGCTGCAGTTCATCTGGCCTATGGTTGCACCTGATGGGATGGTCTTTATCTACATGCTGTTGCCACCAACCTTGAATGGAAATA
>NC_056728.1:874812951-874892951 GCF_019279795.1 Protopterus annectens | reverse complement strand
TCTTCATCATTACTACACAGTTTACTTAAATGAAGAAACTCCCCATATGGCAAGGAAGAAATAAGGTGGGGGTTCGCAACTAGTGCCATGTAAAAATTCATTTCCTCCACAAATTTTCCTACAAACAGAAGTTCTAATAGAACCATCAGCCAAACGTTTTAAATGTAAATCAAGAAAATGAACTTCACTGCCCAACTGCAATCCATCAAATTTAAAACAAAAGTGATTATTATGTAAAGATTCAACAAAATTCTCCACTTCATCTAGACTCCCTCTACAAATAAAAATCAAATCATCTATAAAACAAAAATATTTAACCACATATTTAACAAAAAATTCACGTTGAAACATATAATCCATCCACTTCAAACAGGGACATTGTCAAATTAGCATACATGGGGGCAAAAGAAGCCCCCATGGCTGTTTCTTGAATCTGATGAAACAATTTATTATTAAAAATAAAAAAAAAATATTTTCCCAGCAAACCTGAACTAATTCAACTATAAAACCAGTCACTGGGCTATCACCCAAAAAATAATATAAAGACTGTATACCATGACAATGTTGTATGTTGGTATATAAACTTTGTACATCTAAAGTCATCCAATACATATCACCCTCCCAATTCAAATCAGCAGTTTTATCCACAAAATCCTGCTGTGTATTCACACTAGGTCTGGAAATATGACCAAATCATGTGACATAGAAATTAGATCTAGGTCTAGCAACTGGGGCTGTCTCTGCTAAATGTTGAAATTTAGGAACATCAGGACATCATTAGGAATGGAAGTAGAAGTTAAGACATGTTCTGCAACAGGAACATCATCTGGATTGCTTTGAGATCTAGAGTCTGTATCACAGGAACAATGCTGTGATATTGATTCTGATACAGGAAGAAGATGTCTGAGATTTCTGCTGTACGCTACACCCTCAGATTCCACGAAGTAGGATCTCTGCTAGGCACATATACCTGTTAGTAGACCAATCCAGTCGAAACCTTTCGCCATTTGTATCCTCAGTGTCTCTCCTTCTTTCAATGGACAAAGAAATTTCCTCGATTTATCATAGCTGGACTTCTGGAAGGGATGCTTTCTGAATAGTTGGGCTTTGATTGTCCTGTTATTTTTAGCTTTAGGCCTCTACAAACTGGAACTGATAGGCAGTGTTGTTCTGGTTTGCCTAGATAGAAGTCTCTGAGCAGGTGAGCCAAGTATATCATCATGGGGTATGTTTCTGAGACTGAGCAAGTTCAAAAAGACATTGGCATTATCATGCTTTGATATCTCTAGGAATTGCTTTGCACTCTCTAATGCACATTCAGGTAGTCTATTAGACTGTGGATATACAGGACTGCTAGTAAAATGTACAAAGTCCCATTCTCTTACAAATTTCAGAAACAACTGACTAGTAAATTGAGTACCATTGTCAGAAATAACTTTGTGTGGACTACCATGGACTGAGAAATGATGTTTCAGTTTGTAATAGCAGTAGATATTAGGTTAGGTAGTAAATCTATCTCACACCAGTTTGAATAAGAGTCTACCAACAGTAAGTACATACATACATATATTCATACAATAAATACAAATATTTTAAGCAGAAGCATTAATGCCCTTCTAGCTTGCCAATATACCAAAACACATGTTCCCATAATAAGTGCCCAGGCTATTCTTAAAAATATCTAAACTAGACCTTGCTTTAATGTAACTAGGTAGTCTGCTCCATGCATCAGCTACTCTGTCAGAGAACCAGTTAGTACACTTCTCATTCCTATAGAATCTTCTACATAGGTTATCTGATGATTCTCTAGTACTTTTTGATAACCCCAAATATTCCCAGAGGTAGCGATCTCTAAATGCCTTATATACCTGAATAAGATCTCTTAGATATCTGAAAGCAGTGGGATTAATAACACTAAGTGTGGTGAAGATCTATCCTTTTGTAATAATTGATAGAGTAGAAATTACTGTATTACAAGCTGAAGATTCTTCAGAGATGGCCAGCAAAGATATTCTTATAAGAGGAACTGTTACTTATATTTGCAGAGATGATAATGAACATCGAGTAGTGTTATGCTTGCCAGGAGCAAAAATAGAAGATGTGAAACAAGCCTTGGAATGCCTTAATGTAAGTAAGTATGGATCTGTTTTTATTCATGTTGGTACAAATGATGTCACCTGCAAGGATTCTCTGACTGTTAGTAGGGAACTGACATTCCTCTTAGATAGTATATCTTGCAATGCTGTTAGGATGTATTTTTCACAAATCACCTATAGAAAGTATAGTCAGGTCACTGTGAATGAAAAGATTTTTTGGATAAACACCTACATGGAAAAAATGTCCTGTTTTAAGAAATGGAAATGTGTAGAGCATCCAAGCCTTGTTTTGGGCACACATGTTCAGACAGGATATTGTACATTTGTCAAGATCAGGGAAGAGAATTTTTGCAGCAGATATTATGTAATATTTGACAAACACTAGGCAGGAATTTTGCCAGGTTGAACATTTAACAGTTCACAGATAGCAACATCCTTTGTATCTCTTATGGTTGTTAATGCTAGGAGCATTAATAATAAAGTGTTTTTATTGGGAAATTTGCTAAGTTCCCACAAGATTGATGCTGTTATAGTTTGTGAAATATGGTTAAAGAACAATGCCTGGAAACCAATTCTGTCAGGATATAAATGTTTTTACTGTAACAGTCATTCTAACAAAAAATAAGCTGGAGGTGTTATGATAGGGATTAAAGATAGCTGTGAGACCTGTAATTATTACATGTTCAATGATAACACCAATACTATAGACTGTGTAACTGCGACAATAAAGACAACCCTGGAACACATAATTGTTGGAGTCGTTATAGACCACCAAAGTCAAGTGCAGATGACCTAGAGAAATTCATGCATTCCTTACATGAAACACAGGAGGGAAGAATAATATTAGCTGAGGACTTAAATTTACCAGAAACAGACTGGAATAATATTGATTCAACAACATTAGTAAGGAAATTATGCACAGAGTATATGCAGGAACACCAGTTGCTTCAGATTGTAAAATTAAAAACCTACCAGGGGTCAGAACATACTACATATTGTTTGTGTTCCCAAAGACATTACTATAACTTCAAGTCAAGTTTTACCACCATTGATGTGCAGTGATCATGTTAAGGTTAATTTGTCACTAGATAATTCTGCCAAACTGAAATCGATCTAAACCAATGCACAGAAGGTTAATTACAGATTATATGGAAGCCAAACAGTTGCTATGTAAAACTAACTGGAGCGAGGTGTTCAGTGGAAAAACTGCAGATGGAATATGAAAAGTTTTGAAAGAGAAACTGAATGTAAAAAGTCAAAAAAATGTGTAACATCAGGATCTAGGCATACAACATCGGGGGATATATTTCCATAAGAACAATATATCAGATTAAGCATAGTCTGAGACAAGATCAAGAAAATTTTGAAGAAAATGTATTTAAAAATAATGAGCATAATAGGAAACCTTTTTATTGATACATCAGATGTGGATGGAGTAAAGACACACAAATTGATAAACTGTGTGCAGATTCTAAAATTTGTTCTCAAAAACAACAGAGTACAGATATATTTACAAAATCTTATGCAAAGCAGTTTGACTCCACAAAAGGGGCGATAAGTTGTTTTAGTGACATCCAGGTAACCCCAGATATTGGAAACAAATTAGAGTATATTGAAAAAGAACTGTGCAAACTGGATCCAAACAAAGCACAAGGAGGAGACGGAATTAGTAACAATGACTTGAGAACACCTCAACAAGAACTTACACTACCATTATATCTATTATTCAGTAGGTCATATAAATATGGGGAGATTCCTCAAGACTGGAGACATGCACTTATAAAACCTGTCTTTAAGGGAAAGAGGAGTAGGACAAACTCAGAATAATGTAGACCCTTCAGTCTACTTTCATGTTGTGGAAAAATAATGGAGAAGGTAATATTGAATAAGCTATTGTCAGAACTGCATAGGTTGGGACTAGAAACCACATATCAGCATGAATATATTGAAAATAGATGTATTACCACCTGTAACATGATGTTCTATAACAATATAATAACAGCTATGAATGAAAAAATGTGTTGTGATGTGATTTATATAGATTTAACTTCAATATTTACAGGGTCATACACATAACACTGATCAATAAATTAGTACAACTAGGTGTTGATGTACTCTTGATAAGATGGATAGCTGCATGGCTTACAAATAGGACATGGCAAGTATCATACAGCAACTGGACAGGTGAAATCCTTGGTTACAGTCAGGATGTCTCACAGGACTCTGTCCTAGGCCCGTACCTATTTTGATTGTATTGTTCAGACCTAACTTTTTCATCTGAGGTGTTCTACGGTCTTTACACAGATGACCTGAAATTGATTACAAGTGTTACAGATAAGGCATGTCTGCAAAATAACTTGACTAAATTGACCATTTGGGCACAGGAGAATAATATGCTGATAAATACATCAAAAACTAAGTATATGAGATTTGAGAGACATAAACTGAAAGGTGAATATTTAATACAGCACACAGTGATTGAAACTGTAGACTAATTTTAGGACCTGGGTATATGGATAGATTCAGCTATGAGTTTTTCTAATCGTATCAACCAATTGGCTAATGACAGTTAAAGAACTATAGTTTGTATAAAAAGATTTATAAAGTCTAGGAAATTAAAAATAATGAAGTCATTGCTTGTTAGTTACATTAGACCCAAATTTGAGTATGAAATAACAATACGGAAACCCTATAAGAAAATAAGCTTGAGTAAACTAGAAAGAGTACAGCAGAAAAAATACCAAAGGCATCCATGGATGTAAAAATCTAAGTTGTTATAAAAGACTAAAATATCTGAACTTGTACAGTTCTCTTACAGATATATAAGAGGAGATTTTATTCAGGTATATAGGGCATATAGGGACAACTACCTCTGGGAATGTTTGGGGTTATCAAAAAGTACTAGAGAATGATTAGACAACCTATGTAGAAGATTCTATAGGAATGAGAAGTGTACTAATTGGTTCTCTGACAGAGTAGCTGATGCATGGAACACACTACCAAATTACATTAAAGCAAGCACTAGTTTAGATATTTTAAGAACAACCGGGACACTTATTATGGGAATAAGTGTTTTGGTATATCGGCAAGTTAGAAGGGCATTTATGCCCGTGCTTGAAAAATTTGTATGTATGTATGTATGTATGCATGCATGTATGTATGTAAGAGACACTGTACAAGTTCAGATATTTTAGTCTTTCATAATAACTTTAATTTTCACATCCATGGATGCCCTTAGTATATTTCTGCTGTACTCTTTCCAGTTTACTCATGCTTGTTTTCTTATAGGGTTTCCATATTATTATTCCATACTCAAGTTTGGGTATAATGTAACTGACAAACTATGATTTCATTATTTTTGATTTCCTAGACTTTAATCTTTTTATACAACCTATAGTTCTATAACATTAACCAATTGGTTGACATGATTAGAAAAACTCATAGCTGAATCTACCCATATACCCAGGTCCTTAAATGAGTCTACAGTTTCAATCACTGTGTGCTGTATTAAATATTCACCTTTCAATTTATGTGTCCCAAATCTCATATGTTTAGTTTTGATGTATTTATCAGCATATTATTGTTCTGTGCCCAAATGGTCAGATTAGTCAAGTTATTTTGCAGACATTCCTTATCTGTAACACGTAATCAGTTTACCCAATTTCAGGCTGTCTGCATATAGACTGTAGAACACCTCAGATGAAAAAGTTAGGTTTGAAAGATACAATCTAAAAAAGTAAGGGCCTAGGACAGAGCCCTGTGAGACACCCTGACTGTAATCAAGGATTTCACCTGTCTATTTGCTGTATAATACTTGCCATGTCCTATTTGTAAGCCATGCAGCTATCCATATTATCAAGAGTACATCAATACCTAGCTGTACTAATTTATTGATCAGTGTTATCTGTATGACCCTGTCAAATGCTGAAGTTAAATCAATACAAATTACATCACAGCACAATTTTTAATTCATAGCTGCTATTATAGTGTTATAGAACATCATGTTATGGTGGTAATAGATCTGTTTTCAACACATGCATGCTGATATATGGTTTCAAGTCCCAACCTATCCAGTTCTGACAATAACTTATACAATATTACCTTCTCCATTATATTTCCAAACACAAAAGTAGACTTAAGGGTCTGTATGACTCTAGGTTTGTCCTACTCCCCTTTCCCTTAAAGACAGGCTTAATAAGTGCATGCCTACAAACTTGAGAAATCTCCCTATATTTATATGACCTAGTGAGTAACAGAATAATAGTAATGCTGATTGTTCCAGTCAAACATTTCACTGGCCACTGTTGACAAATGTAGTTCAGGAAGTTGACTTAGCTGAAGTAATTCTTTTTGCAAATGCTGTTTAGTTCTACTGCATACTGAACAAGAAGAAAACACTTTATCAATTTATTTTACTAGAGAAGAACAAAATACCAGCCCTCTCACCTTCTTTTGGTAGATTCAGAACCTGGGTGACCATGATGTAAAATCTGGATATATTCACATTGTAAGGAAGCAGGAGCAATAATTTTTGGACCTTTGAAAAGAATGCCATCTTTCATCAACATCTCATCTCTGTAAGTAAAATAAGTTTGTCCTTCAGGTGGTACACAGGATTGCTTTGATGGCATCCAACATTAACGTAGTGGCTGAGCTTTTGCAAAACTGGATCAGTCTTTGTATGATTTCTCAGCTCATCAAGTCTTGTGGTAGAAAAAGTATGCACTTCCATGGCATCAAAGTCAAAATTATCTGCATTAAGCTGTTCTGTTGTATTTCTGGGCAATCTGGATAAGGTATCAGACAGATAAAGAAGTTTGCCTTTTGTATAGACCATTTTGAATTTGTACTTTTGTAATTTGAGCATCATTATTTGTAATCTCGCTTGAGCTAAATACATAGACTTCTTTAAAATAGTGACTAAAGGTTGGTGATCAGCTTCAGTTTGAATAGCTAGACCATAAATATAATCATGAACATTTTGAACATGCAAATACTATTGCCAAAAGTTCTTTCTCAATTTGAGAATATTGCATTTCAGTTTGAGTAAGAGTTCTAGATGCCTAGGCTACTGGTCTGCCCTCTTGAAGAATAACTGTGCCAAGACCAAATTTAGAAGCATCACAGGAAAGAGTTACTGGTTTATTGGCATCATAGTAAATTAATGTAGGTGGGGTGGCAGTTTTCTGCTTAAGGTCTTCAAATGCTCTCTGCTTCTGTTCCAGCCAAGACCATGTAACATTTTTTGATGTTAGCTCTCTCAAAGGCACTTTGAACTCACTGAAGTCTGGTAGAAACTTTCCTAAATCATTGACCATACCAAGAAAACATTGTAGTGCTTGAACATTATCCGGTGCTGGTATCTCAAGAATGGCTTCTTGCTTGGATGGGTCTGATTGCAAGCCTGTGCTAGTAAATAAATGAGCTATGTATGTAACTTCTGGTAGTCTGAAGTTGCACTTCAAAAGATTGAGCTTCAAGTTCACTTCATCTGCTCTGTCTGGAACTTTCTTAAGGTTTCTGTCATGCTCTGCTTCACCATTCCCTCCAAGCAATAAATCATCTATGATTATGGCACAAGGATAACCTGAAAAGAATTTGCTCCATTGCACGCTGAAACACATCACTTGCAGAATTTATTCCAAATGGCATCCTGAGAAATCTATATCTTCCAAATGGGGTACTGAAAGTAGTCAGTAGTGAAGATTTGTGATCAAGCATCACTTGCCAAAATAAACTCTGTCATCCAAGACAGAAAAAATTGTGGAATTCGGTATTAGGGCTGCAACTTTCTCGACTGTACGCATAGGATGATGTGGTCTCTTTATTGCTTTGTTCAAATCTCTTGGATTAATGCATATTTTAATTTTATCTGAGCCTTTTTTGTGGGCTGCTACCGTGGATTACACCCATTCACTTGGTTGTGTAACTGAACAAATTACACCTTGCTCTACCGTTTTATCCAACTGAGCTTTGACTTTATCCTGCATAGCTACTGGAACCTTTTCGTGTTGGTCTGACCACTGGATTGACCTTTGGGTCTAACTTCATAGAATACACAACGGGAAGTTTGCCTAACTTGTCATTGAAAACATCATCATACTCTGAGAAAATAGCTTCAGTAAAATTGGAACTGAGACGTGCTTATATGATGAACTTCTTTGGTAAAGGAAAGCAGATTCATTCTCAAACTGTCTCTGAAACATAATAATAACTGTGCAGGTCTTCCAACTACATAGAATAGTAAGCTGTAGCAGTTCCCAGCCAAATAATTTGAAAGCAATACTGAGCCTTTGGTCTGAATTTCTTCACCTCCATAAGCAACAAGTTTTGCACAACTGGCTACATTAAGTTGCTCACTAGCTCTTGCCTTAGCAAATGTGTCTGCTGGCATAACATTACACTTTGAACCAGTGTCTACTTTGAACTCAGTGGATCTACCATTGATCTAGACAGTACAAAACACCATTCTTTGCCAACAAATTTACTGCATCAGCCTTTTCACCAATTACTGATACACCATCTACATAGAAAGTAGAATTATAACTCTACATGTTCAACTTGCTTTTCTGAGTGACCTTTCTTTATAACTGTATGAGGTTTACTTGATTTGCAAAAGTTTTGAAAATGGTTCCATTTTTTGCACTTGTGGCATTGATGACCAAATGCTAAGCACTTTTCTATTTTGTACTCATAATTGGCAAAACAGTTGTGACAGTTAACAATAAAGCTTGATTTGGGTTTTGCTGACTCACCCTTGTACTGCACAGAGCATGTCCTTTTCACTGGAGTAGTCTTAGAACTTGCCGGAAAACTACGGGTTTTACCTGCCACATTCGCAGGGGTTACAGCTGCCATGTGCTTAGGCCTGCTTCCATTAGCCACGTGTTGCATGCTGTCTACATTTGCTCTGGAGCCTGCTGAAACCATGCTCTTATCACTTGCAAGCATACTTGTGTGCCTTTTTGTAACTTCATGGATTTGTCAAATCTCAATAGCTTTGCTCAGCATTAAATCACTGTCACAAAGCAAAATTGTTCTCACTGCAGCACTATTAATACCATACACAAGCCTGCCCTTTATTAACTCATCTTTTAAATCACCAAACCTGCACATTGTAGTTTTGTTTCTAAAGTCAGTAATATAAGCTGCAAAAGTTTCTCTTTGCTTTTGAGCTCTTGGGTAAAACAAATGCCTCTCTAGTGAAATATTTGTCTGGGGATTGCACATTTCCTGAATTTGCATTTCAAAGACTCGGGATCCCCCTTGATTCAGCCTCTGTATAACAACATGACAGTTTTCCCCTTCTCCTTCATATACTGTTGGTGCATACACAAATGAATGCTCTCTTTCAATGGCCTCTGACTCAGCTAGGTTTAGCAAAATGAATGCCCTGGTGCATGCATCTTTATCAGAATAAGCTGCTTGTATAAAAATATTGTACTCTTGCTCAAATATTCTCCAATTCTCTGCAATATTCTGATCAAATACAAGTGGTGATAGTTTTCAAAATCCATCTGCCATGCCAACAAATTACAGTAAAACACAATGCAACCCAAGACCACTGGTAACTGTATGATCAGGCACACATACATATGCCAGACATTTATGCCAGTACTTGTAAATGTGCCCAACAGAACAACAAGCCTCTGAATAACTGAACTTTGTGAAATAAGTCTCCCAGGCACAAGAATACTTTTGAAATCACTGTACTGTAAGAAATCAACTCTTATCAGTGTAAGAAACATTTCAACATAACTGCACTGTGCAAATAAACTGGGCAGAAGAAGCTCAGAGTAAAAAAAAACATTTTGAAGTAATTGCACTTTGCGAATAAATAGTATACAGCACACTGAAACTTTCCCCAAAATGGCTGTACTTTGCTAAATAACTCTGCATAGTGCAACACACACTCTATTATGGTAGCTCTCTGCAAACAGACATACCCAGCACAAGAAACTTTTCAAAATGGCTGTATTTTGACTACACTTTATGAAATAGTTGCACTTTGCATACAAATAAACTCTTTGGAATAAATACACATTAATAAAAACACATTGTAAGCACTTTTACACACTTTGAGATACTCCAAATAACTCTAGTTGTGCCCTGAATAGTTTCAATAAATGCAAAACTGTAGTTTATGCCAAAACACAGATCTTTGCCAAAAAATGCAGTCACCTTGCTTTATTTATGCTTAATGATGCCGTTTTTGCCCTTTATTATACTGATTTTGCTTGTTTAATCTTTTTCATGCCCATTATACTTTTCTTGTGCTCATTTTACTCTAAACATGCTCATTTTACTTTAAACATACCCGTTATGCACTTTTCTGATAGTCATTTTATCAAATATCTTAACTTTAAACATTTTGTTTTATTAACAAACTTTTTGTGCCTCTCACTTGCTTAATAATATGCTCTGTGCTTTTGTAATTCTCTGTTTCATCTTTAAATAAATTGTTTGTGCATGTTTTCATTACCATTGGTTTGTTTCTGGCCCTTTTTTCTTGGTTCTCTTAATTTACTTTCTCTGTTAACTCTGCACCTCGTAGCTTTGAAGAGCAGTCTCTGGAATCCCGGTTCTGACACTGTGTCACTTGTCTGGTCGGGATAAAGCAGACAAGCATTCACGGATTCTGTTCAAGCAGCTTTATTATGTACAAATACATCAGGATTGAGGCTTAATAACTTTAACTTAGATAAACATAAACATAAACTAGCTATCACACACAAACATGCTCACTCTTTGACTGCACTCTCAAAATGCCACTGAAGCTAGCATGTGCTTGCTATTTACATGCACGTGCTGTCCTTGAAATGCTTCTTAAAGGTACAACACACACACACACACACACACACACACACACACACACACACACACACACACACACACACACACACACACACACACACACACACACACTATTCTATACTTACTATTCCAAATTCCAACGTGAACCTAGCACTGCTCTTACAAGCAATTATATAGGTTAGCACTAATAAACTAATAGCACTACCTCCTCATATACTCCCTTGGAGTACTCATCCCTTATTGGTCCTTTTGTGTCAGCCGTAAAGGAGTTACTTATAATTTACCGGCATGTCCAAAGGTCAGTTGCTAGTTTCCCCTCCAGTCCAGCTGGTGAATCTGGGAATCCTGAGGCAATGTTACAACTGCCTCATGTACACAGACAACCCTCTCCTCTTCCCAACAAGTACTAATATATGCGAGAGATGCAACCATATAGCCAAACTGGAGGCTAAGCTCTCTCAACGCAGTACTGGCACAGCCAGTCAGGAGGAGAAGGTAACCATACACACCACAAATCCAGTCGCACATAGACCTACCACATCATCAAACCAAGCACATAAACACACTAAAGCATACTCGTAGGCTCTAAATACAAATCTGCCTAAGCAGCAGAGACCTCCAAAGCAGAAATCCAAGCAACCTCTACCACAAAACAAAAAAAGTGAAACACATACTTTACATAATAAGTGTGCCAAACAGTCACAGCCCTTAAGGCCAAACAACACACCTGATACACTTGTAATAGGTGACTCTATTGTCAGGCACACTGATGTCCCACTCACCAGGCTGAACAAGGAGAAGGTCACGGTGAGCTGCCTGTCGGGTGCCAGGATCCAC
Source organism: Protopterus annectens (assembly GCF_019279795.1). NCBI lineage: Eukaryota > Metazoa > Chordata > Ceratodontiformes > Protopteridae > Protopterus > Protopterus annectens. Next base: position 874,881,204 of record NC_056728.1, on the reverse strand, counting down.
CACATACAAGCACTCAGGTCACTCCAAAGCAAGTACAAATATAACTCTGTCATTGTCCATGCTGGTGTGAATGACATGAGCCACACCTCCCTGGACTACATGAAAAGAGACATAGAGGAGCTCTCAGATCATGTAGCCCAGACAGGTATGACCCTGACCTTGAGTAGCATCTTACCCTCACCAAAAATGATGCCACAGTATAAAGAAAAAATGATAAATTTTAACAACTGGCTAAAGTTCTGGTGTCATTCAAAGGGGATCCAGTGTCTGTCAGTCTGGGATGACATGCTTGACAAGCCACGTTGCTTCGCTAGGGACGGCTTGCACCTGTCACCTCTGGGCTTTTGGGTACTGGCAAAGGCTCTTGCCACCCCCATAGTGCCTTTTTTAGGCAAGGCTCAAATGACAAACCCACCTCCATAGACAACACAAGGAAAAATAAACTAAGGGTAATGCTACTCAATGCTAGAAGTCTAAACCTCAAAAAGCAAGCACTTGAAGCTCTCCACAGCATGGAGAATATTGCTGTCTGTGCAGTAACAGAGACCTGGTTCAAGGCTCCCAAGAGCAACCCAGCACTACCTGGCTATACCTCATACCATGCTTTTCGGCTCCAAAACTCGGACTGAACCACAAAAGGAGGGGGAGTATCCATATTTATCAAGGATACCCACACCTCCAGGTTAGTGGCACTGCACAAAGCATCGGAAACCATCCATGTGCAACTAACAGTGGGAAAAACTGCCTTTCAGTTTGTAGCCTGCTACAGACCACCATCCCAGACTCTGGAACCTCACATGGCTTTCCTGAGAACACTGGAGAATATGAAGGTCTCTCCAAATACCTTTATATTGGGTGACTTCAACTACCCTAACATAGACTGGGAGCGCTACTCAAGCCCCAACAGCCTAGCCCAGAGGTTCCTAGAATTTATAAACTCAAATGCTATGGAACAACTGGTCACCACACCTACAAGAGGGGAAAAAAACACTGGACCTGATCATAACAAACATGGGGACTCTATGCTCTGTACCAGAGATACACCCCTCATTGGTAAGATCACACCACAAATTAATCTTGCTGGACTTCCACATCCCGACCCCACCACCACCCCAGAAAACCACAGTAAAAATTTCTCCAAGGCTAATTTCACACTTCTCAAAACCGAGGTGAATTCACTCAAAGCCCCCGGGCCAGTGTAAACTACGGCCCAGACTGCAGAATCCTTTATAAATGCATTCTATGGACATCTTCAGGAATGCATGGATCATGCAATCCCAAATAAAACCAAGACCCAATCCTCCAAAGGCAGGAGTCCTGTCTAGTGGACCACTGCCATAAATAAGCTATACAACAAAAGGAAGAAGCTACTGCAGGATAGAGCAAAATCCCTCAATAAGAAAGCATCACTGATCAGTACTAGCAAAAGACTACGATCCCTCATAAAATCTTCCAAGGCCAGCTTTGAGAGAAAAATTGCACAAGACATTAAAGATAACCACAAGGCCTTCTTTAGTTATGTTAGAAACCTAGGTGGCAACTCCCAGAAATGTTCGGAGTTAGTCCAAAATGACAAAAAATACACTGAACCCACAGACATTGCCAACATCCTGGTGGATAGGTTCAGTGCAAATTTCTCCCCCCTTCCCCCCCAAAAGAGCAAATATCTATCCCAGAAGAGAGTTGCCCCTCTGTCATCTCAGATGCTCAGGAGGGAGCTGTCCTCTCCAAAGCAAAAAACACAGCATCAATGGGACCGGACGGTGTCTTAGGCTGCATCCTACAGGAGCTCCAAGAAGAGCTAAAACCTCATATTAGGTTACTGTTCAATCTCAGCCTTACTACAGGATATGTACCCAAGGAATGGCATACAGCAACAGTGGTCCCACTCCACAAAGGTGGAGCCTCAACGGACCCTGGAAACTATCGCCCCATAAGCCTGACTAGCCTGCTCTGCAAAGCTATGGAGTGGATCATCATGGAACTCATAAACAAAGACATTGAGGAATTACAGACGCTAGATCCTACACAATTCGGCTTTGTTAAAGGCAGATCCTGCCTCTTGAACCTGGTAGACTTCTTCAAAACAGTCACCAAGGCCATAGATGAAGGGAAGGTAGTCCACACAGCCTACCTGGACCTCGCAAAAGCCTTTGACACCATACCCTACTCTGGCATCATAGATAAGCTCTCCAGCCTAAATATTAACCCCTATGTCATAAGATGGGTTACAAACTGGCTCAAGGACAGAACCCACATGGTCAGAATTGCGGGAGCCATGTCAGACTCTAAACCTGTTACAAGTGGGATCCCACAGGGCTCAGTCCTGGGACTGCTCTTGTTCGGTATATATTTTTCAGAGGTACAAGCCAACATGGGAGGACTTTGGCTGACCAAGTTCACAGATGACTGCAAACTGGGTGCCATAATCGACTCTCCAGCTGACACAGGCATCCTCCAAAAGGGTCTCACAGAGACGGACAACTGATGCCAAAGCCATGGCCTGAAACTAAACGCCAAGAAGTGTATAGTCATCCCCTTTGGGAAAAACAAAGTGCCCACAAACTACCACATAGGTGGTAATCCATTAAGTACGGAGGAAGTAATTAGGGACCTGGGAACCCAAGTTGATAGTAATTTTCTCCTTTGACAACCACGTTGCCAAAGTGGTTAGAAAGACCTTCTATATAGCCCACCTTATCATGAAAGGGTTCACATCTAGATCAAGGGAGGTTATTGTGCCCCTTTACTCATCCCTCATCAGGCCCATAATTGAATACAATGCCCCGTTTGGGACGTACCTTACCCGACACCTGCAGCAACTGGAAAGACCACAAAAGTACCTCACCAAGAGGATCAAGGGTCTCAAACAGATGACCTATGCTGCCAGGTTAAAGAAACTCCAGCTCTACTCAGTTGCATACCGCCTGCTTAGAGGCGATCTGTGCCTGACGTATAAAGACATGTCCAACCCAGAATTAATGGACATGCTCCACCTCAAAAAATCCAAATCCACTAGAGCTACGCGCTCAAGGAACTTGAATCTCAACACAGAAATTAATAGGGCATGCTGGAGAGACAGATTTGTGACCCAGAGGCTCCCAGCACTCTGGAATAGAATCCCAGTCCATATCAGGCAGAGCCCCTCACTGACTCTCTTCAAGAGAAATCTTGACGAGTGGATGGGAGATCGTAGGTTTACCCCGGGGATCACTTTTGTGTCACTACTAGACAGAGGCACAGTAAATTAACCTAAAAAGGGCACAGTAAAACCCATTTTTAAGGGGTGGCAAAAGCCAAACACACTCTGGCTAGGCTGATAAATGCCGTAGGGCATATAGCCTAGTATCAACCTATGAATCTATGAACCTATGAATAGACCACTGACATTTTTGCTAAGGGAAATAAACCACTTGCCCACCAGGGAAAAACAAAACAAATGGAAACAAATTAAACTGCACCCCCCCCCCACACCCCTGCTACCTAAATATACCAACTCTGAGATTATACTACAGTGGGGAAAAGGGTAAAGTTCACACTGGTGGCCAAATGGATTGTTTCCCTTAGAAAAAATTCCAGTGATTCATGAATTTGAAATAGTAAGGTTTCAGTGAAGTCATCTCACAGTTTTAAAATATTTAGGTAAGTGTAATTTCGATTAATGAAAGTAGACATTATATATATATATATATATATATATATATATATATATATATATATATATATATGTATATATATGAAATGATATGTGTGTGTATATGTATGTATGTGCATATATATATATATATATATATATATATATATATATATATATATATATATATATATATTATATATAATATATATATATGTGTGTGTGTGTGTGTGTATGTATATGGGTCTCTTCATAAGAATGAAAACCCACCTACCTGAATTACTAAATATCGAGACAACTTTACTGAAACCTCAAGTGAACAAACATTCAGATCACAGAATTAGAAACTCTGGGAAAGTAACCATGTGTCCACCACCACAAAAAAATCAAACTGAAGCAAATTAAACCCACCCATGGGGGGGCTTTACTCCCACACACCCCCATGAGGGGAGCTGCACCTCCCACATCCCCTTAACTAAATATACCAACTCTGAGATCACACTACAGTGAGGAAAGGGGCAAAGTTCAACATGGTGGCCAAGTGGTTCCTTTCCCACAGTAAATTTCCAGTCATCCAAGTATGCGTCAAATTGTGGTTTCAGCAAAGTCATCTCAGTCATTAGAGAGTTAGGTAAGCGTTTTTTTTTTTTTGTTCTTTTCAAGTAGACTTAGATTAGGTCTAGATTTTTTTTTGTGTATGTATATATGTATATGTATATATATATATATATATATATATATATATGTGTATACATACATACCACAATTATTTTCTTTATTAATAAAATAATTTCTATAAACCTCTAAAATAATAGAAATATAACAGCAAGGCATACCTCCCAACTATCCAGATTTTCGCAGACTGTCCAGATTTTTGCCTCAAACTTTTGGTCTATTACTTATAAAATTAGTGATTTTTCTGGCAAATTACTGGGATGATCTGGGGACTGAAGACACTAAATAATGACATACATTTGAGTTTCATACTTCAAATCCCTCAGAAAATATGTGTTAACACAAACCCTGTTACTCTAGCAACTTTCTAAGTTTATAAGAGCAATATTTAAAATCTGTCCCTATTTTTGGGGTCTTTGTCCCACCTATTTTGTTATGCTTTGTCCATATTTCTTCTGCTAAGCAATTGAGTGGTATAAAATAAGAACAGAACCACATGCAATCCAGACATACAAGCATTAATTCCATGTCTGCATGTCCAAGTTATTATCTTTGAAAGTTCTTAACCTGTTGTACAAAGTATATATGCCATTGATATTTTCACTGCACAGTATTAATTGACAACAGAAGTGCTTTAATGATTTCAGGACTGCAGCTTTGTGTTTGTGTAGCAGTTAGTGCTGAGAATTAAACCACTGTGGAGTTGAAGATCTGTTTCTTGTAGTCCAGGTCTCACTTGATTCTTTCTACTTAATTGTCTAACTCTGAGAAAGTCACCTAACTAGATAGGCTCCAGGGCAGGGATGAGCCTGAAAAGGGTCCACTTAGACCAGCACTCAAATCACATCACAGCAAATGGACATATATCTGTCTGACTGTGGCTATAACATTTCCCTTTCACTTAGTGACCTTTTTTTTCAGGAATCTGTATTTCTGCCTTTTACCTCACTGCTCTTAAGATATATCTGACACTTTACACATTATAGCTTCTTAATCTCAGAAGGTATTTTATGGAAAACTGATAAAGAATTTTATTTCATAAGGCTTTTGATGCCTTTTGTAGTGCATCTTATATACAACTGTTTAGGGCCTTCATTATCAAAAACAGATCTAGTATTCTGCTTGGGTTTACCAGAAATAATGACCTTCTTCATGCAAACCCAGGAGATAGCAGCTTTGCCATTTCATTTCTCTATGATCTGAATAGCACATTGCAATATAAGACATGAGCTCTCCCTGACTCCTTTCAATGTCTGTCTTCATATTATTTGTTTAATTAGTCAACTTTTTCTTATTTCTTCTAAAAATCCTTCCAGAAATAACCTGCATTCTAAATATTTCCTTTATTATTTTTTTTTATTTCAAATCATTGAATAACTGCATGGCCCTTAAGATGTTTTTTTCCTCATTCTGCTGCTAAATGTTTTGATGAGTGCCATACATGTGGAAGGTGTGTAATTTCTGTAGATTTCCCTTATTTTGTATTTGATTTTTTTTTCTCTTTTCTATGTGTTTCTAATTTGTTAGTACTGGACTTTTAGACTATTTTTCTTGCCTATGTACTGCATTTTCCCGTACTGTGCCTACTCAGATGAGAAGATATGATTTCTCCAAGCATCTTTCTCTTCACTGGAAATAAACTCTTGTGCTACCTAGCTATTCGGCAGTGGCAAAAATTAATTCTGACCTGTGACTATATATGATATACTCTGTATCTTGTGATTAGTAATTAATGGAGATGATACATTGCATTCTGTCAGAATGTTACTAAAGTACTCAGGCAGAAATGAATCAAGAGGAGACGGTGAAGTTGCTGAAAAAAAACAAGTCCATTCATGTCAACCGAACTTCAAAACATTTCAGTAGTGATGCTTTATGAAAGAAATATGAAATAGATTTCTTTTCAACAGGCAAGGTTTCAGAACCTCTGAGAAAACCTAAATAATTCAGACTAGTCCCCCTGCTTCATGCACAGATTTTTATTTGTAAACTGTGAAGCACAAACATTCTTGTGTTTGCATTAACATATTAGCTGAAAGCAGTTTTCAAACTTATTATACAAGATATGAAAATACACTTGTGAAACTAACTTTCAGAAATATCATCTAACACTCATTCTGAAAAGGTTTGCAAAATTGTTTAGAAATACTGTAGGAATTAGCATCAACCAAAATCTAAAGAGTTATTATGGAAATTATGTTCAACCAATCTTATGTCAAACAAGATTTAGGCATTCATGTTACAAAAGAACTCGTAAACTAGTTTATAAATTATGTTCCTCTAGCTTATTCCTATGAAAATAAAAGAAAGATTCTTTAAATGTATTGCCATCCAGACTATTTTCTGTACCCCATGCTTCTTTTTTCTAAACGAGTTACTAATAGACTACTTATGTGAATACATGTACAGCAAAAAATAATTACATACCTTATGCTTTCTGACTTACACCAAACATGCAACAGTAAATATTATTGGTAGTTATATATCCAGTTAAACAGTAATCAAGTCATATTCTGCTTATTTTTTCATTTACTTTTTTAATGAGACCAGTGCTTGGAAGTATTTCATGGATGTATATTTTGACAATTTCAGAAATCTAAAACAAATAGCCCCTTATCCGAATGAAATGTGCCACCTAAAATAAACAAATCACATCTTATTGTAGCATACCAGTAATCCATTCTAAATTTAACTGTTTGTACATCACAAACAGAAGTGGTCCAGAATGAGAATACAACATGCTTTAGAAACACAGAAGTGAGTGTTAGATGTTAATTTTCCATATGCTTGAAGTAATAATATGTAACAACATGTTAAATATATATGGCATCTCCTGTGGATATGCTTTGAAGATTTAAGAACTGAAGAACATGCTATTCGAAATACAACAGGCATTCAGGAATTGCAGACTAGATCATTTCTATTAAAAAATACATTAAAAATGTTCATGAAAGTAGCAAATGTATTATTTATTTATTTGTTTATATTTGATTATCAGGAAACTCTGAGTAGGAACCCATTTTTCATCAAAGGCCCAAACCTTCACAGTACTACAAAACATTTTAAGAACAATAATTTTAGTCTTCAAAAATAATACAAAAAAACATCTAAAGTTTAAATAATTATAACAAATTACACATAATATAAAACATTGGTTAGGAATAGCTACAGGTTATATGGCAATGATTTAATAGTTAGAAACATTTTAGTCAGTTTATAGAGAAATTATAGGAAAGTTTGTATAATACAAACAGGAATTGCAATATGAAGTTAGAGAAAATCAGACTTATGGTATATTTAAAAAGGAAAGCTAGGGGAAAGAAATTGGTAGAAGTAAGGAAGTGAGTGAAGAATTTAGAGTAAGGTGGTGTGAGGTATAAATAAGTACTTTTTCACATTTAGGGATATAGTTTATCCTTGTGTTGAGCAAGAGCAGATCCAGCTTTTGGCTAGGAAGTCTTTCAGAATGGTTTTGAAGGATGAGAGGGAGGGTATTCATCTGATGGATCCAAGTAAGGAGTTCCAGGCCTTTGCGACATGGAGTATAGACAATACCCAGAAGATCTGATTGGTTTGTGGACAGACAGGAGTTCTTGATCACTGGATTGTCAAAACCGACTGGGAACATAGTTGTGTAGAATGGTATTTAGTGCTTGACAAGCAGATGAATGCTGGATAATTTTAAAGGGTATATGTTAGTTCATAGGGTAGTTCTAACCAATTTAGGCTTTTTATTGCTATATAGTAGTGTGTTTTGAAAGGGGTATTTGCTGCAAATTTAGTAGCTTTGTTATAACATTGTTCAAGTTTTCATTTTTTTGATGCCTGGAGGTTAGTAAGGACTGGAATGGCATAAAGAAGTGTGGAGTGGAGATAAATGTAGTTTTAGTTGCGATGGTAAGGAAGTTTTTGGCTCTGTAAATCATCCCTAGTTTTTGACGAGTTTTTCTTATGCAATTTTGTATATGCACATTAAATGTAAGATTATCATTCACTATCATTCCTAATAATTTGCTATGAGAAGTGACTTCAGTGGTTGCATTATCAAGAAAGAGGACTTTAAATTTTGTTTTTTTCATGAGACAGGGATTTGGCGCAAAAATTTAGTAGTTTGTTTTTTTGGGGGGAGGGTTGAAAATGAGTTGTGAGTTACAAAGCCACGTTTCAGTGGCTGTTAAACTGTCATGGATTAATTTTTTATAGAGGTGTGCCATGTCGTTAAATGTGCAGATGCATGTAGAGTCATCTGTGTATTGTATTAGGGAGGTCTGCTGTGTGGATGTGTGGAGGATATTGGTAAGAATGTTAAAGAGGAGGGGACCAAAGACAAAGCCTGATGGTACACCAGTGGTGAATGGAAGGTATGGAGAGAGTGTGGAGTGCCATTTCAATGATTGATACCTATTGGATAAGTAGCTTTCAAACTTTAGAAGGGTGGAGATAAGTACAGTTTTAGTTGCAATGGTGAGGCAGTTTTTGGCTCTGTAAATCATCATTGCTAGGGTCTGAAACTAGGATCCAGTCTAATAGGGAATTTGATGTCTTGCAATAATGTGTAGGGCTATTAATTAGTTATATGGAAGTAAATATATTAATGTTATATATGGGAGAGTTAGAGTTCACATCCAACCAATTGACATTCACATACCTAGTAGTATTTTTTCTTGTGGAATTGTTATGGACATCCAATGTAGGATATCTTCCAGAATAGCTGTACTGTCATCAGCAAGGATGTAAAGGACAGTCATTTGTATTTGTTTATAATTTTTTTTTTTTCAGGAAAGTAATAAGAAGCTCTGCTGAACTGAATTTTGGTATTGTTTTGTTGTAAGGGAAAATATGGTAGCTGTTGGGAAATATTAAAGCAATACTACCACTTTCTTTTTTATACAGTCATTATGGATGATGTTATAGCCAGAAGGTATCATTTCAGAGTTCTTTATGCTGGGGTTTAAGCCAGGTTCTTTTTCAGTGAGAATATCAGGCTTATGTTGGGTAATTGAGACATGTAGTTCAGCATTTTTATTTTTATGCTTTTAATATTTATGGCAGCAAAAGTTAGATTACTGGGGTTGGGGATTAAGTGTTGTGGGGTTAGAGTAATGTGTGAAAGAGAATTGACTTGATATTTATTGTGATGAGTGTGGCCAGGATTAATGTGAATGTCTCCTCCTAGAAAGATTTTAGTATATTCGGGAATTACTGATACTTTTTTAAAGTATTTTTCCACTTAATTTTGATTTGGCTTGAGTTAAATGGAGTTAATTAGTCTATGTTTGGAGTAAAGGTAAGAGGCATCATTATATAAGCTTGGTGTGGTGTGTTGAGAGTGTAGGAAGTATGAATAAGTGATTGGGACAAAGTTGGAGAGATGTTAAGAGTTAATATAAAGTCATTGTAGGATGAGAGATGGCCATGTAGGAGGAGAAGAAAGAGGATAAGCTGAGGAGTAGCATGATTAAGTAAAGGGATATGTGTATTATTGATGGCAGGTAGTTGGAAAGTAGGAAGCAAGTTCAGGGGAGTAGGATATTTGGTGGTGGTAGAGTCTGAAAGCTGGACAGGGTAGGTAGGAAAGAAGTATTTTCTTTGAAGGAAGAGAGTTAGGTTGCCCTGGTATCTTCTCTGGAATATAAAGAATAGAGGGGTTTAAAAGGTTATAGGATATAGTTAAAATAGGAAGAAGTGAGGGTTTATTTGGAAAAAGTAGAGGATGCAATGTAGAATAGATGGGTACTGTTAGGAAGCAAAGAGTAAAAGAGAGGTTATAATGGCATTATAATAAGCAGAAATATATTAATTAATTCATTCATTCATATATACCCACTTTAATACTTCAAACATAGTGAGATCCAAATCCTGTCCTAGGAAGCAATGGGAGTAAGCCAGGAAGCCAGTTCTGGATGCCATACCAGGCCATTTTACAATAAACACTCATTTGCACTCGGTATACACACAAACACACAAAGATCACCTTTTACATGTCATAGAATTTGTGTGGAAACTGGCATTCCTAGATAAAACTGATGTAAAGAAGTGGAGAATGAATAAATGCAACATATGAAGCATATTAAGTAAGTAAGCAAATTAGTCATGAGATGCTAGCATCTCTTTTATAAGAATCTGAAAAATGCTTCACAATTTATTTAATTTTTAGTAATTAATTTTGAACTGGTGTGTACAGATGGAAACATTAACGAACTGTCAAAAAAGTGATCATGATTCTTTTGCAAATAATCAGTAAATAAAATAAACAAATAACAATAAAAATGCAAAAAATAGAACATTTAAAAATTATAAGGAAAGATCTTTTAAAGAAAAATGACCATTAATTCCACAAAAGGAGAAAATTAGAAAGAAAAAAGAGCAGTTCAGTTAGTTATTTTGAAATGTATAATTTGTAACTTGTACAATTTTTGTAAACAAAACTAGCAATAAAGAAGTTTTAAAGCAAGATTAGATATAAATTTTAGTTGCCATAGCTTCTAAACAAATATTAATTTGTTTTTGCTGTAGGAGTTGTATCACAAAACTGAGGTTTTGCTACAAGCATTTGAGTCCTAACTGTTTGAAGGTTGCTGTCTCAAAGCCAGGGACTTGAGTGCCTTGTAGCTGACACAGGCTGCTGCTGATGTTCAAACCTGAATATGAGTTTGGGAAAATAGCTGCCGCACCTGACCTGAACACATTATTTGAGTTCAATTTGGCAGCCATGGGGAAGGGGGGGGTGTATAGATTAGGGCAATGATTGGGAAGGGGGGGTCAGGTTTAGGGAGCAGGAGGGGATTTTAGGGTTTAGGAGTAGGAGAGGAGGTTTAAGGTTAGGGAGTGGGAGGGAAGTTTTAGGGTTAGGGAGCACGAATGGAGTATACAGGCAACAGCCCTCCTATACAGTGGGCTGTTGCCACTGACACCAACATCAGGTGAAGGCAGTAAGTAAATCTCCAGTGAGCACTAGCACCCCTTGTGTACCCTCAAGGTGGTTAACAGCAGATCATGACATGTGTCTGATAGGGGATATCACACTTCCTTGACTGTAAGTGTCTCAGATAACCTGTCCTTATTGTGTATTGTGTGTTTCCTGGGTGTCCACATGCACAGAAGCTGTGCCATGGTCTGTGTAGTAGATACAGTGGTTACATTCCCTATGTACAGCACATGCACTGTACCAGCTCATTGCTGTCATTATCAGAGGTTACAGATCTTCCAACGGCAGACAGGGGCAGTTCCACAATAATGGTGTTGGATAATCACCTGTAAACACACCAAAGCACAATACCCTATGTACTTATGACTTAGCACCAGAAGAATACATAAAAGTCAAGTGTAGGAATAATAGCATTTGAAATCCAAACATTTAAATAGAGGAGGAATCCCTGCTCTTCCCGTATAACCCAAAACAATGCGGCAAGTAATTAATAGGTCAAGAGAACATATGGGTACTGTTATAGATGAAGAGCTGTACATAGCTAGGACATTTTCAGCAGATACTCTAGGTGCTTGATGAAGTGTGCACTGATATCCAGCACTACATTGTGGGGTTATGAGGAGGCGTCACTGTTTCTGACAGAGATCAGAAACTCCTCCATCTCCATGAGATGTGGCTTGAATGATGGCCTAACCAGCTCATTTTTCAGCAGCATGAATGATGTCAGTGGCCCTGCAGCAGACTAATGCATCAGTATGGTCTTGGCCACTGACAACATAATGTCCAGCACCAGATCTTTCCAGGTACATTCTGGTCAGTAGCATCCTGCCCAAAGAGCCATCAGCCATGCAGATGGAGAGATTCTTTGTATCAGTCAATTTTGATTTTTCTTGTAGGTTTTCCTGCAGATTCAGCCTTGTTTTTCCACTTAGTACCTTTCTTGGGCATTGCTATGTAGGCCTGTGAAGTGGTGCTGTTAATATGGTGATGGTCAGTGTCCAAGATGACGACATACTACATTGTTTTTCTCCTTCCTGTATATCATGTGGCTGGTGTGCCTGACAGGAATACTTATGTATCCAGAGAGTTTGCCTAATATCAGCCATATAACATTCTTGATCAAATGTTCTCCGCATCACCACATTATGACAGTCATAACGTCCCCACTCCCTAAGGTGACATGACTGTTTCTTCTCATTGTTAAAACCAGGTTTGCACTTGTGGTTTATGTATAAGCTATAGAAAAGTCAGATGGTTTAACACTAACTGATAGTACAAAGCCAGTCTGAATGTGTTCACAGGTGTTCTGAGGATTTGCTAATGAGTGTGTTTCTCATTAGACTACTTAACAATCTTCACAATAATTGCCTTACCCTAACACTCCTCTTATTCAATAAAACATAAAAGTATTGTCAAAGCTATATCATTATATAATTATATAAGTGTATAAATATAATTATATAACTTATTTAAATAAGGACTACAGCAGCTATCATTAGCCACAGTTTAAACAACTAGCACTTACCTTGTTGAAGTTATACAGACTGCTGCTGTAGAAGCAGTTAGTGTGAGATGCATTTGTTGCAGGTTTTGGAGTTGCTGCTCTATAAATTCTTCCTTAACATGATGGTGCTCAGTGCACCCTACCCTGCTAATGTCATGCAATTTCAGGTGTCTGGTCAGGTTGATTATGTGCCAATAGGATTCTCCTCATTTCTCTTTTGAAATCGCTCAGTTTGCATATTACGGTAACTTGCCAAGCATTGAGCCCAGTTAACCACAGCATCGTGCATGAGGCCAAGGCACCTAAGGACAGCACTCTACATGTGCAGTTTACTTCTTGGCTCTGGGGATGTTTGTCCCCTGGCTCTGAGGGATATATGCATTTCCACATTTCTCCTGGCTGAAGTATATTTTCTGCACAGAATTCTATAGTTTCAGCATATAAACAGACATAGAACTGCCATGTTTCACATCTTGAAAATATTCAAACTTTGTAATACAGTGCATGTATTACAATGCCCCTCCAGTGGTCTTACACATGAATTGCCCATAATTGCACATCAGTTGTCATACCTGGAAATGGGTATGGTTTTTCTTTTTAGTGACCAGTCAAGTCTGCTAAGGGACAGGGTTGTGTTCCTTTCAGAGCACAAATGTGGTGTGTACAGAACAGTAAAATCTTTCTCTACATCCTACACAAAGACTACAGAGAAAGGCTCTTACAGGTGAGCTTTAAAGGTCCTGAGTGTAAAACAAAGCTTGGAGTAATGCGTACTACTAGCATGCTGAGAACACATGAACAGTGTCATCACATTATAGCAACATGAGGGAACATTCTGACTTCCTGGATCCTGGGAGACAGAGATTGGAGCTCACCCACCACCTATATATTATAAGTAACCATTGTCTTATCTACACATAGAACCTGCTAATATGTGCCAGTGATATATCTCTCCATAGTCTCTGAAGTTCTGTTTTAAAATTACTCATTTTGCATATAATGGTAACTTGCCAGACACTGAGTCATGAATGGTATACAGAGAATGCATAGCCACACAAGAAGAGGATAGAGCACCTTAGAAAGTGCTGGGGTGAATGCACCTATTTCATACAGTACATGTTTAAATGATAGCAATATGTTCAGGTAGCATGGCTGTAATCTACACTGACACATATGTGCTAGGTTCCATAGTTCAAAACTAGCAATATGACTGACACTATTAGTGCATGTGTATGTGTGTGCTTGCCTTTTGTGGAATTGAGCAAGTAGCTCAACATGTTAACACTTTGCTTTCAGATTGTACAAGTCTGGATGTGAGTCTCTCCTCTGTTTTTTATTGTGACATCATTGATAATTAAGGGTAAGTGATGGTTTATGTTTGAGTACAATAACTACAACATTATAAAAGACCAAGGAGCCTTTAGCTCACCACATCAATGCTTTGACTTTTAGACTGTATGTGATGCTGGCTGTGGTTTTGTATCCCCCCTCAGCTGTATAATTTGCTGACATTGCTACTTTGTGGTGGGAGTTTGTTGCTCTTTTGAGTACAATAACTGCAACAATTGCAAGGGAAATATATTTTTGAGCTGCATTTTTTCTTTGTATCTATACATTTGTCATACACAGCATTGCTGTGCATGTTTGACTATAGTTTTACATCTGGTTGTAAAAGTAGGTCAACATTGTAATGCTTTGCTTTGTAAATTGTGTCTATATCTGTATTCCCCTCTTGGCTTTCCATTGTACCTGTATTTCTTTAATTCTGAGTAAAGTATCCACAACATTGTAATGCAGACATACATGTGAGCTACATTCTTTTCTTTTTACCTGCCCACATCTCACATAAGCCATTACTTTGTCTGCCTGCAAGCATCACCTAACTTGCATAAGAATCTCAATGTTGATCTACTCTCTGTTCCCCCATCAGTAAATCAGGACATCCCCAGCACCTGCCCCCTTCCCCTTATCTCTAGGAAGGAAGTCATCATTGCCATCTCAAAGGCAAAAAATGAGGCCTCCATGGGACCAGATAACATCCCAGGCTGCATCCTACATGAACTCAGACAGGAACGTGCAGCACCATTAGGCACCCTATTCAACCCAAGGCTGAGTACTGCCTTCATCCCAGCTGAGTAGAGGACAGCCACTGTCATCCCTTTGCACAAATGTGGAGCATCTACCTATCCAGGAAATTATAGACCCATCAGTCTAACTAGCCTGATCTGCAAAGCCATGGAGCAGATTATCATGGACTTTATTAAAAAGGATGTTGACAATCTCCAAACACTTGATCCCACACAGTTTGGTTTCATCAAGAGGAGATCATGCCTGTTAAATTTGGTCAACTTCTTTGAGACAGTCACCAAAGCCATGGATGAGAGGGACATGGTGCACACTGCCTACCTTGACCTGGCAAAAGCCGTCGATACTATTCCCACTCAGGTATAACAGATAAACTCTCTCAACTAGGCATCAATTTGTATGTTACCAGATGGGTAGCAAACTGTCTCACTGATAGAATCAACCTAGTCAAAATAGGGGAAGCCACCTCAAGCAGTCGACCCATAATGAGTGGTCTACCCTAGGGATCAGTCTTGGGGCCTTTGTTGTTTGGGATATCCTTTTCTGAGATGCAGGCCAAAACCAGTGGGCTATGGCTGGCCAAGTTTGTAAATGACTGCAAGCTGGATGCTGTCATTAGTTCCCCTAGTGATGTGGACATCCTCCAAGAGGGTCTCACCCAAATGTATGAATGGTGCCAGAAACATGGCCTCAAACTGAATGCCACAAAATGCATCATCACTCCCTTTGGGGAGAGTGACATCCCACAAATGATCACACTAATAACAAAGTCTTAAGCATCCAATCAGTACTGAGGGACTTGGGCACCCAGGTTGATACCAAACTGATTTTTGACCACCATATTACCTCCATTGTACAGAAAGCTCTCTACATGGCCCACCTCATTTGTAAGGGTATCTCATCCAGGGACAAAGTGGTCATAACATCCCTGTATTTTTTCCTTATAAGACCCATTATTGAGTACAGTGCCCCTTTCTGCATGTACCTCACAAAGCACATGCAGCAGCTTTAAAGACCGCAGAGGTTCCTCACCTGGAGAATTCAGGGCCTCAAACATTTACCCTACACAGATAGCCTAAAGGCCCTGTCCCTCTACTCAGTCTCCTTCAGACTCATCAGAGATGACCTCTGTCTGACATACAAAGCAGTCTCAGACCCTGCCTTGATGGGACTAGTGTATATGTAAAGAATTTCCACAGCAATACCCAGATTTGCTCTGAGCTACTGCACAAAGGTAGCTCCTATACTGAGCCAACAGATATTGCCAATATACTGGCAGACAGATTCAGTGCCAACTTTACCCCTCCCCCCACAAAGGATCAGTCACAATACCAGTAGATTGCCAGACACCCAGTGTTACTGCTGCACAGGTAAAACAGCACTGCCCAAGGCCAAGAATACAGTTTCTATGGGACCTGACAATATCCCTGGCTGTGTTCTACATGAACTACAGAGTGAACTGGCACTTCACCTGTGTACCCTGTTCAATCACAGCCTCACCTCAAGCTTTGTCTCTACCAAATGGTGCACTGCTACAGTCATCCCTCTCCACAAAGGAGGAGCGACTGCAGACCCTGGGAACTATCGTGCCATTAACCTGACGAGTCCGATATGCAAAGCTATGGAATTCATCATCATGGACCTAATAAACCATGATATATGGAATCTCTGGATCCCACAAGTTTGGTTTTGTGAAGGGTAGATCATGCCTGCTCAATTTGGTCACCTTCTTAGAGTCATTCACCGAAGCTCTGGATGAAGGCAAGGTGGTTCATACAGCCTACCTTGATCTGGTCAAGGCCTTTGACACCATTCCCCACCCAGGAATCATAGAAAAACTCACTAAGCTAGGCATCAACCCCTATATCACTAGGTTGGTTGCAAACTGGCTCACAGGTAGAACCCACAATGTGAAAGTAGCTGACTCCAAATCAGACTGCTGACCAGCCATGAGTGGAGTCCCATAGGGTTATGTCATGGGTCCTCTCCTGTTTGGTATCTACTTCTCTGAAGTCCAGGCCAACACGAAGGGACTCTGGCTGACTAAGTTTGCAGACAATGGCAAGTTGGGAGCTATTATTAACTCCACAAGTGATGTTGAAATCCTACAGAAAGGCCTCACTGAGACCAACGACTGGTGTCAGAACCATGGCCCTAAGCTCAACGCTAAAAAATATGTCATCATCCCCTTTGGAAAAACCCAGTTCCCATGAATTACCACATCGATGGTAGTCCACTGAACACAGAAGGCATTATAAAAGATCTGGGAACACAGGCTGACAGCAACCTCTCTTTTGACCACCAAATTGCCGCTGTGGTCAGACAGTCCTTCAATAATAAGAGTTTTGTATCCAGGAAGAAGGAGGTCATTGTCTCCCTCCACTCTTCTCTCATTAGGCCAGTCATTGAGTAGAATGCCCCATTTGGCATGTACCTCATTAAACATCTGCAACAACTGGAGAGGCCGGAAAAGTACCTTACAAAGAGGATCCTAGGCCTTAAACATTTGTCCTATGGACAGACTCAAAAAACTCCAACTATTTTCTGTCTCATATCACCTACTTAGAGGCGATCTCTCCTTGACTTACAAAGCCATGTCTGACCCAGCTCTGTTAGAAAAGCTGCATTTAAAGAAATCCTAATCCCTCCGCACCACATGCTCCAGAGACCTCAACCTCATTACCACAATCAACAGAACATGCTGGAGGGACAGGTTCATAACCCAGAGACTGCCCATGCTATGGAATAGACTTCCCATACATGTCAAGCAGAGCACCTCACTGGCCCTCTTGAAGAGAAATCTTGATGAATGGATGGGAAATAGGAAATTCACCCGAGGGATCACGCCGGTGGCTGTACTCAACAGAGGCACTGGAAACTAAGGTCTGGTGGCATGATTCCAGAGTAACCCTATGGGCTAGGCTTGCATAGGCTCCAGGGCCATTAGCCTAGTACACACCTATGAACCTATGAACCTATATCTGCAAGTCAAGCTGCACTTGTGTAACCCACACACATAACCTCAACTTGGTCTGTGACATCAGTAGGACTTGGTGGGACAGATTTGTGTCCCAGAGACTCTTCCTTCTCCGGAACAGACTCCTGCTCCACGTCAAGCAGAGTACCCCATTAACCCTTTTTACATGAAATCTGGATAACTGGATGGGAACAGAAAATACACTCCTAGGATTCCACCTGTGTCCCTGCTGGACAGGGGCATCGGGTGCTGACTTAACGGAAGAAGGGCTAATTTCTTGGCTAGGCTTGTAAGGGCCTCAGGACCAATAGCCTGGTAACTTCCTGTGATCCTATGATGCTATAATCCTATAATGTTAATGGTTTACCTTATAGATTGCATGTAATGATGATGTGGGTTTGATTCTCCTCCTGTAGTTATGCTTCTTGCCATCATTGGTAATTTTGGGTGGGTGGATGCTGCTCTTTGGAATGTAGCTCCTGTAATATCGTATAATACACATTTGAGCTGAACTTCTCCTCTGTGCATTTTTCTGCCACACCCCATTACTGTGTGTTTTACTGCAGGCTTCAGTCTGATTTTATAAGTAGCTCTGTGCATTAAAGCCGTTGCTTCTGGTCTGTATGTGATAAAGACTAAGGGTTTGATTCCTTCATTAACTGTATAATGTGCCTTCATTGTTACTTTGGGGGGGGGGGGTTGTTGTTTCTTCAAGTATAATACCTGTAATGCAATCACAGTAAAGACGTATATATTATATATACGATGCCTTTTTACATTGTATCTGTATGTTTGTCTCCCCCACCCTCTTTCTTTATCCTTTCTATTACATACATGCATTCATCACTTTTTTCTCTTCATTTATTTAATAATTATATGATGTACATCTAGACCTGCACCCACCCCTCCTGCAAGGCCTGTCATCCCACCAAAGGTGGCAACAACACTCATCAGAAATACCCAATACATCTGTGTCCCAGGCTGCCACTGTAAACTGCACACCTCCCGCAACACCTGTGGTAGGCACTCGAGACACATCTGCACCATACAGTGGCAGTCTAGTAGTCAGTAACAGCAACAGTGGATCACCAACATGCATGCTTAATAGATGAACACTGCTTGTAGTCGTCCTTCCCTGTGGCCGCCTCTTCGTACTATGTACTGGTCCCACAGGCCCTATCTGGCCATGAGCTCACTTCCTTAAACTGATTTTTCAAGCTTTAAAAAAAACCAAGAAAACCAAAAAAACCTACTAAAAATCAAGAGAAAAACGAGTTGAATGGTAGGAGAAAGCTGAAATAAGCAAATACGAGTAACGTAATGCTAAAGCAACTAAAAACTTTAATATGGTAAGCGCTTTCAGTGGTAATAATATTCCACCTTCTTCAGACCCAGAACAACATAACAATGATACTTATATAGCTTGTAGTTAATTGTCAATTAGTCATTCAATCAACCAATAAAAATAAAACCATATAAAAATACAATATTTAAACAGTATAAAACGTGCTCTAAAAAGTTACAATGTTAAATACGTAATAGTCAATTTATAAATGACATTAAATATATATGTATAACATATATAAATATTATACTACAAAATAACATTTTAAAAGCTACTAGGGCTAAACTGAAAATGTATAATATATGATAATGGCATAAATTTACTGTAAGAACTAAAATATTTAGCTAAATAAAGTCACATAACAAATATAGTGATATGTAAAACATATATATTAAATAATTGCATGCTGGTTAGAGACTAAAGTCTGATCATAATAATACTGAATATATGACCAAAAACAGAGTCCATATTTTTATATATATATATATATATATATATATATATATATATATATATATATATATATATATATGAAACTATGTAAATATTACTATGTTTCAAACTTAATCAACGAAGAAATACAATATCAAAATCGAAACTTTTTATGCAAAATTAATATGTTATCTATTTAAAGCTCTTAATTTTAACACGCTTTTAATAGACACAAATTCATTTAAACCAGGGGAAAATGTATGCAGCCGTTTTGATTTGCCAATACAACTCATTTTGTTCTAATAAAAGTTGCCAAGGCCCCCCTCTCGGGTCCTAAAGTGTTTGGTGTACAACCAAAAATAAAAACTCATGTGTTGGAAATTGTAAAATATGCCGAGCAAGAGCATTGTTAACATCTCCTTTACTAACAGCATAACAATGCTCGTATATTCTTTGTTTTAATTTCCGCTCGGTCTTACCTATATAAAATGACAGCAAGCTGCATATACTACAGCTTTGGACTCACAATTAAAGGAGCCGTTTATTGTGTACTGTTTGTTATTAATATTGATGTCAGTAGTCACTTGAATGTGTTTACACTGTGTGCAATGCCCACATTTACGCATACCTTTATGTACCCACTTGTTCGTACCTAAATGCTCATTCTTATGCCTTTCCAAGAAGTTTTTAAGATTAAAACCCCTTCTAAAAGTAAAGCGGGGTCTGATACCTAGCTTAGTGCAAATGGACGGTTCTTCCAAAATTAATGCCCAATACTTTATAAAAATCTCTTTTATCTTGCCGTGTAAGCTGAAAAAGTAGATAGGAAACTAAGATGTAATAACGTGACACCATCATCGTTTTTGTCATGCTGTCGTGTAATTAAATTGGTGTTGGTAGTAATGCCTTCCTTGTGTACTCTACTAGTTAAAATAGGTTTAAACCAACCTGTTGATCTCTTATCTTTAACTTCTGTAAGTGTTTCTAGAAATAGTTTGATAGGATACCCCCTACTTATGAACATGGACTTCAACCTGTTGCATTCTAAGTCAAAGTCAACATCTTCAGTAACCATCCATGCAGCTCTCACCAACTGGCCTTTAACAATTGCCTTTTTCTGGTGATATGGATGTTCACTAGTGTAGTGCAGGAAGGCATTAGAGTAGGTGGGTTTCCTATAAATGGTAGCTTTATACTGCTTGTTATAGCTGTCATTAGTCAGTTGTACATCAAGATATGTTATACTAGCTACCCCTACTTGATAAGTGAATTCAAGAAAATTGGTTTTATTGGTAATATGTTGTATGAATCCTTCAATCCGTTGGATATCACCTTGCCATACCAGACACATGTCGTCTTGGTATCTGGTGTACCATAGTACATTTTCCTGAAAAACACTATCAGAGAACAAAAAATTATGTTCCCAATATGCCATGACACTGTTGGCGAAACTGGCACCACATAGGGATCCCATGGCTACCCCTTTATTCTGTAAAAATATATTCTTATCAAACATAATATAGTTATTAGAAAGAATCAGATCCAAAAGTGTTTCAACCAGACGTATTTTATCATGCTCTACGTTCTTGTACAACATAAATTCTCTCACCCATTCTATACCCAATTGGTGGGGGATAACTGTGTATAGATCTTTTACATCGATCGTAACAAAAATATTGTTGTCCTTATACTCCAAGTTGTTAATATTATCCAGGAAACTCCATGAATCATGACATATTTGTAATTCCTGGTTAATAAGTGGTTTAAGAATACTATCTACCAATTTAGCACAAGCAAAAGTAATCGAACCCCTACCATCAACAATGGGTCTAAAAGGGTGGTTCATGATATCCTTGTGTAGTTTTGGGGTCCCAAAAATAGTAGGAATTCTAGGTGCTGCCATAGACAGATACTGAAAGGTGTCTATATCAATGGACCCTTCCAGAAATAAATCATCAAGAGCAGTTCTAATGTGCCTGTTTGCAGTATTAACCTGATGTAAACTAGCAGGGGTATATACCTCAGTGTACATGTGTTCACACATCTTACTAATGTAATTAGACTGATTCATAAACACGATGCCCCCTCCCTTGTCCGGCTTCATAACTCTAATACCACAATTGTGTATCAAGTCGATGTATTGTTTGTCCTCAGAAACAATGTTAGTGTGCATTAATCTAACATGCATATCATCTGAAAGTCTCCTTAAATCTATCTCACACATTTTTTCAAAGGACATTAATGTGGGTACAAGTGGGGGGTTAAACAAGCTAGAGACTCGTAGAGAGTTCACAGGTGTAGAATTGGTCCCCATCAGAACTGCTAAATTCAATTTGCGCACATACATTTTAAGATCAACTATCATTTTTACAAAATTAGTTTTTTGGTGAGGGACAAAGGAAAGACCTTTAGCAAAGAAATCAACCATATTTTGATCTACAGTTATAGCAGTATAATTGAAAATTTTAAAGTCACTGTGTGTGCTCAACAAAATTTCTAGTTCATTAGGTGCAATTGGTGTTATCTCCTCCTCTTATTCCTCCGATTGTTCTTCCAATTCCCTTGCCATCTTGGGTTCGATAGGTTGTTCTGATTGTTGTGATTTGAATCCCTGTCCACTTGAAAAACCTGGTTATTAGCAGTTGAACTAGAGCCATTAACATCATTCAACTGCTGCTGGTTAAGTTGTGTTTGGTTATTTCTTATTCTTTCACTTCTACGTAAAGGTTCTTCCAGATGAGCATTATGGTGACAGGAGTTATTGGGACCATTGCTATTAGGTACAAAGCCAGGTCTAGAACCCATATAATCTTGAATACCATTCATGTGGGTAACTGGGGGGGGGGGGGCAGGGTATGCCTTGTTATGGACATAAGCCTGTACATCTCTGTCAATTTTTTTCTTTTTATTGGCTAACAGTTTGTTAATGGTAGCATCAATACTTGAATAAATTCTGCAATAATCATATTTGTACTGTTCAAAGTTGTGATCCCCACAAATAGAATGTTCCATTATTTCAAGTTCAGTTTTAAAAGTAGCAATTTCAGTATTATAAAAATTGACCAAAGTTTTAATGAATTCATCTGCTTGCCTGTCAAATAATGCTAAAAGTTCCTTATGAAAAACAGATTCAGCAATTAAACCTGCAGGGAAGCACCACTGTCTAAGCCCTTTGGGAATGATTTTTTTGTCTAAACATTCAGTTAAATAGGCAACTTCAAGCTGCAGTTTGCGACATTTAAAAAGTTTTTGGTCAAATTGCATATAGTTAAATTCCCAACAGCATTCACTTCGTTGGAGTTATGACTGTGATGATATCCAACAAAAAAACAAGAAAACCAAAAAAACTACTAAAACTCAAGAGAAAAATGAGTTGAATGGTAGGAGAAAGCTGAAATAAGCAAATACGAGTAACGTAATGCTAAAGCAACTAAAAACTTTCATATATTATACATTTTCAGTTTAGCCCTAGTAGCTTTTAAAATGTTATTTTGTAGTATAATATTTATATGTTATACATATATAGTTAATGTCATTTATAAATCGACTATTACGTATTTAACATTGTAACTTTTTAGAACAGGTTTTATACTGTTTAAATATTGTATTTTTATATGGTTTTATTTTTATTGGTTGATTGAATGACTAATTGACAATTAACTACAAGCTATATAAGTATCATTGTTATGTTGTTCTGGGTCTGAAGAAGGTGGAATATTATTACCACTGAAAGCGCTTACCATATTAAAGTTTTTAGTTGCTTTAGCATTACGTTACTCGTATTTGCTTGTTTCAGCTTTCTCCTACCATTCAACTCGTTTTTCTCTTGATTTTTCTAGCTTTGTCACTCATCAGCAGCTGAGAGATCACCTATCCTCCTATTATTGATGGGAGGAAAAAATGCCTACATTGGCTACTTGGAGAGCTTCCTCCTTGATTTATTTAGTCATATCCCTGTCCTGCACTTGCCTGACCATCTGAGTCAGGGCTCAGTGTTGTGGGAGCCTAGGGTGGTGAGTAATCTCCCACTGGGTTGTCACTAGCAGGACAACAGCTGTGCACTCCCCAACCCTGTCCAACATTCTGGTGTTGCCCTCTCTTTTTATGTCTATGCCTACCCTTTGTTTGTTATCCAGTCATTGTCTTCCCCTTGTTTCCCTGTCTTCTTCCCCATTGTGTTCCTCTCCCTCAATTTATCAACACCTCCATATCAGTATGGTCTGTCTACCTGTATGCTTGTTTGTGTGCCCCTGCTCCCTGCTACCTACCGTAACTCTCTTACCTTCACCTTACTGCTGTTACTGCCTTCCACAACTTACATTCTCTTCATATTTATAAATAGGCAACTGACACATAAAACATTTATTCCACCTTCAGCACCTCCATCCTGCTCATTCCTTAGTTTTCTTGCTAATGTTCTATCCTCTGCTTGCTCCCTCCTTTTGATCACTTTCTTATATTTGCATTTCCACCCCTAATTTGATCAGAAATGGATGAGCACACCTAAATCATAGCCCATTAAGGCTACCAAATCACTTCTCTTTCTTGTTAGTAATCTTTGCATGGGATTGAGCAAAATGTCACTAACAAGCATGATTAACAGATGAACACTGCTTGTGGCCATCCTTCCCTGTGGCCTCCTCTTCATACTATGTGCTGTTCCCACAGACCCTATTTGGCCATGAGTGGGATATTTAATATGTTCACCTGCTTGCACTGGTTTTCCTTACTATTAATTCTAATGAACAACAGGCGTCATTGAACACACATGGTAAGCAGTCAGTGCCTCTGTCTAGATTTCAAGAAAAAAAAGAATAAAAAGAAACAGCTAGTTGGTTTCTATTAGGCTCAGAATTGGTGTGAATATAGTGAAACTAAAGGGACAAAACCAGCTGTGACTCAAGGGCATCCAGAAATAATCAAAGATTCTGTGGAAAATATGTTCTAAACCAGTAGAACTGTCCTAGGATTTAAGAGTTCTCGTTACTATTTGATCTGTCTTGGGTGAACCAACCTCAAAAACTTGTAGTTTTACTTGTATAACCTAATGACATTTAAAGAAGTAACCATTCTGTTGTGCTCCCAATTTCATATCTGACAACAACCAAAGAAGAAGACATTTTTTAAATTCAGAAATCTGGTGCTCCTGTGTTCTTTTGTACACAAAACTCTATCGATCATATCACACGAGTTTTCAAGAAAACGTTGCCAAAACCTTTTTGAACTTACCCTAAAATATCTCAGTATCTGGCAAGCAAGGCAAGACCTACTACTTCTCCAGTCACATATAGTACAACTCAACACAGCTCACCCAAGTATTATCAAGAAACTAGGTTTAGGCCTATAAAACCCATTAAGACTGCTTGCACAGAAGGAAATGTTTTAGTTTTGGGTGACTATAGTCAGTCAAACAGACAGCAGGTTCACCAGAGAAATGAGCAGTAAGCTTGTCTGCTGCCGGGATTTTTTATGTTACTAGCATCCTATTGACCATTAAGCCATATAAATATGACTATGGCCACTAGAGGCAGGAATTACACTGTCTTCACCAAGAAACATGTCTAGATACCAAAGCAAGGTAGTTGGATTTAACAATTGCACACATAACTGGTGTCATTCTAAGTGGGGTCCTGTATGTGCCAGTCTGGGATGAGACAGAGGATAAGACTTCCTGTTTTGGACATGGATGTCTTATATTTCCCATACCATGGCTTTGCATACTGACTAAAGCCTTTGCTGCCCGGTAATGCCTTTTTTAGGTAGAGTCCACCTAATGGATATTCCTACATAACAGATTCAAACTCAAATTTGGACAACATTGTGGTGACACTACTGAATGCTGGGATTAAATATAAAGATACCAGAACTTGAAGTCTTTGTGCAACTCAAACATATTCATTCCCATTATACCAGGTTGTAGTACACATCATGCCTTCAGACCCTATTGTAACTGTGGGGGAATCTGTATATGCTAGAATACATGTCCTGTATGTTAACCCTTGTTACCTAACCTGCCCTACTTGCCTACTTCCGATATCACTAACTTCCTTCCCCATATCATCTCTCTCTCTCTCTCTCTCTCTCTCTCAGAAAAAAAATAAAATAAAAGTACCTGTCCTTCAAAAAAAAAATGTGTTCCATACATAACTCTTCACTTCGCCTATGTGTGTATCACACATCTTATCTGGTCAAATCAGTCACACAACATTATTAAGTTGTGCTCATATATCATTCATGTTGAGAGCATCCAAATTTGGAAAAAATGGATTTTAGAATTCTGTCTAATTTTGTATTTAGGATTATATCTATGGAAATCAGTATCCAAAATTCAATTTGTCAGATTCTGTTAACTTCTATCTGTAGAAGTCTGTATTTAGAATTAATGGTGTAAAATTTTGTTTATAATTCTAACTGCAGAATTGTATCTTAGACCTCTGTGTTCAGAATTATATATCTAGAATACTGCATTTAGCATTTTACTTGTAGTAAACTATATTAAGAATTTGGCATCTAAAGTTATGCTTCCAATTCAATATTTATAATTATATTTAAAGAACTCTTCCTGTAGAATACTAAATAGAGATTTGTATTTTATAAATTAAAACTGAACTGTCTTAACAATTGTATCTGCAGATTTCTGCATGTACAGTTTCATATGCCGAGTTCTGTGTTGAGCCTTCCAAATATAGAAATCAGTGTTTAGAAGTATATCAATAGGCTCTGTCTATATTATTCAACCAATGACATTTTTCTGGAAGATGGGCCGGATTCACGAAGGCTTGCACGGAGTCTAAGAGTAGTGTAAGACTCCATGCAGCCTTCGCGATCCAGGAACAGCCCAAAGTCCGTGTAAGAGACAAGCTAAAATGGCTCTTACACGGAGTGGGCGTGGATAAGCTAATCACCTCACTTGCAGCCGAATAGCATGCAAATGAGGATGATTAGCGATCCAGAAAGCCCAGAACAGCCCGTGTAAGAGCCGTTTTAGCTGCAGAAATGTACTCAGTTGACAACTGAGTACGTTTCTGCAAAAACTGCAATGGAGCCATGTCAGCTCCAAATAAAGGGTGCATATGTGTCAGGCAGCATGCCAATGGCCAAATATGTGGCCATTGGCAAGGTAACCTGATGCAAATATATTAAAAATATAATTTTTTTTTAAACCCAGCGCAGCCCCGTGCAAACGGGCTGCGCTGCATAGAACATAAAAACGAAGGTTTTAAACCCACAAATGTGGGTTTTATGTAATACATGGAATGTCAATGCAGGGACCAGCAGACCAAAACCAACATGGCCACCGTGTAGTGGTTGCTAAGGGGGGAAGCTGAGTCTAAGACATGTAACTAAGCATTAGTAGGCAATCTGATGCAAATGAGTGTAAGGATACTGAATTCCACTGTCTCATAGCAAATGAGCACAGTCTGAGTAGTGTAAGAGTTACAGAAGGGGGAGGAACAGAGTAGGAGATAGGTGACATCACAGGGGGGAATGGTAGAAAGAAATGCAGTTCATTGGAGGTTAGAGTTACATGACAGATGTCAGACAGATATCATGGAAAGATGTGTGCCACTAACTAAGCATGAGAAAGTCAAGAAATGGAAGGTGTACACTGTTGCCTACACCAAAGTTTCTTGCTGGATGTGTATGCGCACGTGTGCATGCCACGAAGCGCGAGTAAGGCAGTGTGCACGCGTGTAAGGCAGTGTGCACGCGTGTAAGGCAGACTGAGCATGTGGGAGTGTGTTGGGAGATGTTTAACACTGTTTGCGTGGGCATGCACGCGTTTTAATCCGAATAAGCAGATTCTGAACCGTGTAAGTATGTGTGCACGTGTGTAAGCCACTGTGAGCGTGTTTCTGCTGGTTTACACACGGCTCCACCCTGAGGAAACAGAAAGGAAAAAGGAAGCAACAGATTTAGTAGGAAGTTAGCAGGAAATACTGCTGGAGCTAACAGGTGAAAACAATTAGATGCAGGCAATTGCACAGGCAGAATAGTAGCCCAGCCCAGCACTTAAAACTCTGCAAACAGCAGTGCAGGATGTTTCTCTCAAGAAGCACTGCAAGACAGGAGTTAAGTTATCAGAAGTGAAAACTGAAAAAGCTGAACTCAGAGTAGAAATGTTAGGGGCTGCCATAGCTGTCATAATGAGACATAGACGACTTGCTGAGGGTGGTGACAATGCAGATGGTGCCAGACAACCCACAGTGAGGAGACGGAGAAGAGTGTACAGGCCCAGGGTCACCTACCACGGGTTACATAAACTGGGGATAGTAGAGCGCTATACAGTGGACAGAGACCTCCTGCAGCAAATAGTGGAGCTGTGCAGGCCACGCCTCACACACAGAACCAACAGAGGGGAACCCATCCCAGTGGAAACCAAGGTATGTGTTGGCCTAAGAATACTAGCAACAGGTACCTTCCAGAGACCAACTGGTGATATGATGGGGATATCACAGGCATCAGCCTCCAGGGTAATGCACCAATTCCTGGATGCCATGTCAGCACATGTCGGTGATCATGTATATTTCCCCAATGCCCGTGAGGTATTGGCCAGCAATATGCGTCTCTTCCAGCAAATAGCGGAATACCCTGAGGTAGTGGGTGCAATAGACTGCACGCACATATGCATCAAAGCACCAGCCGGTGAGCGGGGTAGGGCATACATCAACCGCAAGGGCTTCCCCTCCATCAACTGCCAGGTTGTGTGTGATGCCCAGGGCATAATAAAGAATGTGTGTACTGGCTGTCCTGGGAGCTACCATGATTCCCACATCTGGCATTTGATGCAGCTGTACCAGACATTTGCCAATGGGACATCCTGCACGGACACCTAGTGGGGGATGCAGGTTATGCACTGGAGCCGTGGCTGATGACACCCATCAGAAATGCACATACACCTGAACAGGAACGCCATAATGAGGCACATGCACAAACATGTAATGTAATAGAGTGTGTGTTTGGGCTGCTCAAGTCACGGTTCCGGTGTCTGGACACATCTGGTGGAGCCTTGCAGTACACACCAACTACATGTACCCAAATTGTCATGGTATGTGCTATGCTACATAATATGATCTTGCGAAAACAGCTGCAGCAGGACCAGCATAGGGCCGGACCAAACAGCCCCCCACCATTGCCAAGGCCATCACAGGCAGAGCATGACTCGGAGGAGGAACAACCTGAGCCTGCCCCAGTAGGCAGAAGGAGGCATGCCCAGTATGCCCTGGCCTTGGCAAAGAGGCAATGCATAGCACATACACTGGCTCAGTAGGAACCCTGGGAATGATACCCCTCTCTGACTCACTCATATAGTAACAGGAATGCCTAACATGACACAACCTGCTCTCAAACATGTACAGGGAAGTGTAATATGTGCATCCGACAGAGGCAGCCCTGCAGCAGCACCTGAGGCATGAATGCTATGTGTTAAGTAATGTAACACCATGTACTATATGCACAGCTGAGGACCCTGACTAACATCCTACCCTCACCAAGCATCATGCCACAACATGACAATGAGATGATCAAGTGCAATAATTGACTGAAGTATCGCAGTTAGTCAAAGGGGATCCAATGTGTGCCAGTCTGGGATGACATGCTGAGCATGACATGATGCACCACCTGCTAGGACTGGCATGCACCTATCAGTGCAGGCCGTATGGATACTTGCAAAGGCTGTTGTCACCCACAGTGTGCCCTGAATAGGTAAGGCTCAGAACACAAACCTATCTCCATAGGTATCAGAAGGGATAAGAATAAGATAAGGGATAAGTCGAAACAGCAAGATGCATGCAGTCTAAACTCACCCAGTATGGAGAATGTGGATATCTGCGCTGTAACAGAAAACTGAGCCAAGGCTCACAACAGCACCCTAACACTACCAGGTTGCACCTCATACTGTGCTGTACAGCCTCAAAACTTGGAACAAGCTACAAAAGGAGGGTGACTAGCAAGAATTGTCAAGGATAACCACACCCCCATGTTGGTACCACAACTAAAAGCAGCATGGACTAGCCATGGTCAAGTAACAGTGGCTAAAACTGCCCCCCAGTTTATAGCCTGCTACAGACTACTGTCCCAACACCAGGAACTGCACCTGACCTATGCTGGAATACATGAATATATCAAGTCCTCCAAACCACATTATATTGGGTGACTGAAAATACCCAGACATAGACTGGGAGCATTATACTAGCTCCAACAGTGTAGGACAAAAGTCCATAGAATCCATAAACCAAAAGGCCCAGGAACAACGTACCACTCCCACAAGAGGGGGAAGCATACTGGATGTGATAATCAGCAACATGGGTACTGGATGGCAAGATGAGAAGTGTATTGCTCACTGGTAAAACCAGACCATAGAGTAATCACACTGGATATACAAATCCTGACCACAGTCCCTGGCCAGAAAACCACAGTGGAAAACATGTGTTAAGCAATATTTGCACTCCTCCAAACTGATGTGGAATCCATTAAAGGTCCTGTGCAGGTGCAAAATATGGGCCACACCTCAGAACCTGTAATACAGCCATTCCATGAACACTGCCAGGAATGCTTGGATTATGCAATCCTAAATTAAAACAAGACACAATGCCATACACGCAGGAATCTGGCATGGTGGACACCAGCCATAACCAAACCATGCAAGATAATGAGGAAGCTACTACATGACAGAGCAAACATAAACAATGAAGTAATCACTGATCAGTAGTATGGCAATAAAATCTGTCCACACATACAATCCAATAAGGCCAGCCACAACAAGTTGAATCTGTGAATCCTGAGGCAATGTTACACCTGCCCCAAGTACACAGACAACCCCCAACTCCACCCAAGAAATACAAATATATGTGAGAGATGCAACCATCTATCCAAACTGGAGGCTGAGCTCCCTCAACTCAGTACTCCCAAAACTAGTCAGGAGGAGAAGGTAACCACACACACCACAAACACAGTCCCACATAGACCTATCACAACTGCAAACCAAACACATAAACACAGAAAAACATTCCCGGAGGCACAAATTACAAACACAGCACACCAACAGAGGCCTCTAAAGCAGACACCCAATCAAACAACCTCCAAACATAGCACATGCAACACATAGTACACAAAGCTGGTGTGCCAAACAGTCACAGGCCAGAAGGAGAAACAACATGCCTGATACAGTTGTAATAGGTGACTCCATAGTCAGACACACTGCTGTCCCGCACACCAGACTGAACAACGGAAAGGGTACAGTAAGCTGCCTGTAGGCTGCCACAATATGCCACATAACAGAATTATGCAGGTCACTCCAAAGCAAGTAGAAATATGATGCAGGCATAGTCCATGCTGGTGTGAATGACCTGAGATGTACCTCCCTAGACTACATGAAAACAGACATAGATGAGCTCTCTGATTATGTAGTCCAGGCCGGTATGACACTCACCGTTTGCAGCATCCTACCCTTACCAAGAATAATGCCACAGTACAAACATGGAATGATCAGTCATAGCAAGTGGCACACTTACTGGTGTCATTCCAAGGGGATGCAATGTCTGTCTGCTTGGGATGTCATGCTTGACAAGCCACGCAGCTGTTCTTGCGATGGCCTGCACCTGTTACCCTTGGGCGTCTGAATATTGGATAAGGCCTTTGCCACCTCCATAGAGCCTTTTGTAGGCAAGGCTGAAAAGACTGACCCACCACCCTAGAAAACATAAGTGGGAAGAAACATAAGGGAAATGCTGACCAATGCCAGATGTGTAAACCCCAATATGCATGCTCCCAAGGCCATCCCCAGTATGGAGAACATCGATGTCTGTGCAGTGACAGAAACCTGCTGCAAGCCTCCTGACAGCACACCAGCACTACCAGGTTATACCACGTATCATGTGCCATGGCCCCAAAACCTGGAACAAAACATAAAAGGAGGGTGAGTATCCATAGTCAGCACAGACACCCATACGTCCAGGTAACTGACAATGCACAAGGCATTGGAGTCCACCCATGTGCAACTAACTGTAGGCAAGTCTGCTGTACAGTCTGTAGCATGCTACAGACCACACTTTCACACACAGGAACCCCACCCAGCCGTCCTGAAGACACTGGACAGTATGAATGTCCCACCAAATACCAAACAAGGTACCACAAATTACCGCATAGGTGGTAAACCATTATGTATGGAAGGAGTAACCAGGGACCTAGGGACACAAGTGGACAGTAACCTGTTATGTGACACCCACATTGCCAATGTGGCTAGGAAGACTGTCTACATTTGACACCGTATAAGGATAGGATTCACATCTACATCAACAGAGGTCATTGTGCCCCTATACTGTTCTCTAATCACACCCATAATCTAGTACAATGCCTCATATGGGATGTACCTTACCTGACACCTGCAGCAGTTAGAAAGACCTCAAAGGTACCTCACCAAGAGGATAAAGGGTCTCAAATATATGTCATATGCTGCCTGGCTGTAGACACCCCAGCTGAATGCAGTCACATACTGCCTACACAGAGGCATTGCATGCCTGTTGTAGAAGGCCATGCCCAACACAGGAGTAATGGACATGCTCCACCCCAGAAAACTCAAATCCATCAGAGCTGTGAGAGTGAGAGATGTCAACCTCAACAAATAATGAAATAGGATGTGCTGGTGGGACAGATACATAATCCAGAGGCTCCCCACACCCTGGACCAGAATCCCACTCCATGTTAGGAGGCAGAGCCCCTCACTGACACTCTTCAACAGGAATCTTGCCAAGTGGATGGATGATTGTAGAGTTACACTGGGGGTCTTCACTGTGTCATGTCCAGACAGAGGCACAGCAAAGCAAATCATAAATGGCCATAATATTCACATAGCAAGGGGTGGCAAAAGCCACATACACTCTAGCTAGGCTAACAAATGCCCTAGGGTGGATAGCCTAGTATGAACCTATGAACCTATGAAGATACAAATTGTACAGGACACTAAGGATAATCCCAAGGCTTTCACAACTGATGATAGGAACCATGTTGGGAATTCACAGATATGCCCTGAATCACACAAATATCACAAACACACACACATATTACCAGCATACATCCTGACAGGTGCAGTGCAACCCCCCCCCCCGAATGCAGAATATCTATCCCAGCAGACTGCTGGCCCCTGACATTGCAGATGCTGAGGTAACAGCCAACATCTACAAAGCAAAACACACAGCAGCAATGGTATGAGATGGTGTCCTGGGCTTAGTGCAACATGGACTCCAAGATGACTGGAATGCCAAACCACACTACTGCTCAATGTCAGCCTTACCTCAGAATATGTACCCAAAGAGCAGTGTACAACAACAGTGGTCCTTCTCAACAAAGGTGTTGCCTGAATGGATACTGAAAACTACTACCCCAGAATCCTGAGAAGCTCGGTCTGCACAGCTATGGAAAGGATAAGCATGTACCACAGACATAAAGATATTGGGGACCTACTGACACTGGACCCTACCAAGTGTGGCTTTCTCAAGTGCAGATCCTGCCCCTAAACATGTATGACTCAATTGAAATGGTCATTAAGGTCATTGATGAGGGCAATGTGGTCCACACAGCGTAGCTGGACCTTGCAAAGGCTTCTATACAATACCCTACGTGTTCATTATAGATAAGCTCACCAGCTTAAATATAAACCCACATGTCAGTAGAGGGGTTGCAAACCAGACCAAGGACAGAACAGACATGGTCAGACATGCTGCAGCCATGTCAGACTACAAACCAGATATAACTGGCATCCCACAAGGCTTTGTCCTGGGATCTCCCTCATCTGGTATATATGTCCCATAGGTACAGGCAAACATGGAAGGACTGTGTCCGAACATGTTTGCAGAGGACTACAAACTGCTCACCACATATGATCCACCAGCTGACACAAGCATCCCACAAAAGGGCCACATAGAAACAGACAACTGGTGCCATAGCCATGTCAGCAAGCTAATTGCAGAAACGTGTATAGTCAACCCCATGGATATACAGTAAGTGCCCACCAATTACCACATAGGTGTTAACCCATTATGTAGTTAACATGTAATGAGAGACCTGGGGACACAAGGTGATAGATATCCTGCATTGGACAAACATGTGCTGTAGTGTTTACAGAAACATACCATATACCCACCTAATCATGAAGGTTGTCAGATCTAGATAAGTGGAGGTCATTGTGGCTCTGCAGTCATCCTTCATCAGCAGTACAATTGACTACAATAGCCCCTGTGGGATGTACCTCAGCAGACACCTCCATCAACCGTAAAGTCCCCAACAGTACCTCACCAGGAGTACCAAAGAGCTTGCACAGATGCCATGTGTTGCCTGTGTTGCTGGTATCAATAAACATGCTGCACCTTGTACAATCTGAATGGCAGTGAGCTATGCACATGAGAGACCTGAACCCCAGCACTGACTTACATAGGACAAGCTGTACTGCGTGATCCATAACACAGAAGCCACCCCACCCATGAGTGAACCCCAGTACAGGCTACCCATAGAGTCACTTATCAATCTTCCTCAATAGGAATCTTGATGAGTGGATGGGAGATGGTAGCTTTATCCTGGGTATCACTGTCATGTCACAGGTAGACAGAGGCACAGTATACTAACCATGACATATGTCATGGCAAACTCCACTTACAATGTGTGTTGAAGGACAAACACACTCTCCAACTAGCATTAGACATGGACTAGGGCACATCGCTAGTGTTTTCAAATGTACACCTATGTTGTGGAATACACTACCAATGTTGGACAAGCCTGGTTTAAGTAGTTCATATCTGAACAGAATGCAACATGGTCAGATGTACACAACTGGCCCCTAACCAGGCTGTTGTGCCCACTATCGAAATGTAAAGCAGTGATAGCACTAAAGCCCAGGATACTGTCCACCACAGTCAAAGTACTACCAGTACACTATACAGTACTACAGTGTTAGGTCAGTGTGAAAGGATGTTGATAACTGTATGCAAAGTATCCCATGCAAACACTGAAGGCACAGTATAATCCTGTTGTGTTCACACACAAAGCAGTTGTACAGTAACTACACAACATGACACACAACACACAACCATAAACGGGTGATATTTGTTGAAGTTCACACTCTTCCACAAATGTGGTGGGCTGCAGAGTCCAGCATATGGAATGCTCACACTGGGCATGCTCACACACTTTGATAAATGAGACATATGTCAGACAACATGCCATGGGAAGGCTGAACTGGGCATGCTCACACACTTAGGCCAAATCTCAGTTTAGCAGTTGGACACACATATCTGGTATTTTTATGTGTTATTCCAGGAACCAACCACATTACAGCAGTCTGCCCAGTGCACACAGTTAAATGACTACAGAGACATACGTGATATAGTGGATCCCTCCCATATGCAAACATCTTCCACAGATGCACAAGTTGTTCATACAAACAGGGAATGCTATGGCAATAAAGATGTGCAAACAGTCTATCAGCAACAAATAATGTGCATTTGACAATTAAACATATGGGTGTAGAGGTCAACACTAGGCTGTTTGCCCTAGGGAATGACAGCTTAGCCAGAGTGTGCTTGGTGTCTGCCTCCCCACAGGATGCACATTCCCCTTTCTAAACACCGATGATGTCAGCACCCTATAAGTACAGCAGGAGAAAACAAACTTCCCATTGATGCGAATAGCGCGCTCTGCTAATGTGTCCATCTTAAGTGTCATAACATAATTAGGTAGGGGTTTGAATCCTGCAAATGCTCAGTGTGTGAGTGGGGATGGTGTGTGTGTAAGTCTGTGGGAGGGAAATGCCCCTTTTGGCAACTAGGAACACACACTACAGGATGCACATTCCCTTTCTAAACACTGATGATGTCAGCACCCTATAAGTACAGCAGGAGAAAAGAAACTTCCCAGTAATGCGAATGGCGCACTCTGCTAATACAGCCATCTCAAATGTCATAACATAGGTAGGGGTTTGAATCCTGCGAATGTCAAGTGTGTATGTTTGTCTGAGGGGGGTTAGTGTGTGTGAGAGAAATGTCCCTTTTGGCAACTAGGAGAACAGACTACAGGATGCACATTCCCCTTTCTAAACACTGATGATGTCAGCACTCTATGAGTATAGCAGGAGAAGGGAAACCTCCCAGTAATGCGAATAGCACGCTCCGCTAATGCATCCGTCTCAAGTGTCATAACATAGTTAGGTAGGGGTTTGAATCCTGTGAATAGCAAGTGTGTATGTTTGTCTGAGGGGGGTTAGTGTGTGTGAGGGAAATGTCCCTTTTGGCAACTAGGAGAACAGACTACAGGATGCACATTCCCCTTTCTAAACACTGATGATGTCAGCACTCTATAAGTATAGCAGGAGAAAGGAAACCTCCCAGTAATGCGAATAGCGCGCTCTGCTAATGGTTCTTTTTCAAGTGTTATAACATAGTTAGGTAGGGGTTTGAATCCTGCGAATGGCAAGTGTGTGTGTTTGTCTGAGGGGGGTTAGTGTGTGTGAGGGAGATGTCCCTTTTGGCAACTAGGAGAACAGACTACAGGATGCAGATTCCCCTTTCTAAACACTGATGATGTCAGCACCCTATAAGTACAGCAAGAGAAGAGAAACCTCCCAGTAATATGAATAGCACACTCTGCTAATGTGTCCGTCTCGAGTGTCATACCATAGTCAGATAGGGGTTTGAATCCTGCAATTGGCAAGTGTGTGTTTTTGGCTGAGGGGGGTTAGTGTGTGTGAGGGCAATGTCCCTTTTGGCAACTAGGTGAACAGACTAAAGGATGCACATTCCCCTTTCTAAACACTGTTCAGCTGAAGGCCATGGCTCTGGCACAAGTTGTCTGTTTCTATGATGCCCATTTGGAAGATGCTTGTGTCGGCTGGAGAGTCGATTATGGTGGCCAGTTTGCAGTCATCTGCATATTTGGTCATCCACAGTCCATCCATGTTGGCCTGTACCTCCAATAAATATATACCAAACAAGAGAGGTCCCAGGACTGAGCCTTGTGGGACACAATTCGTAACTGGTTTGGAGTCTGGCATGGCTCCAGCAATGCTAACCATGTGGGTTCTGTCCTTGAGCCACTGTGCAATCCATCTAGTGACATAGGGGCTTATATTTAAGCTGGTGAGCTTCTCTAGAATGCCCAAGTGGGGTATTGTTGTGAAGGCTTTTGCAAGATCCAGGTAGACTGTGTGAACCACCTTCCCCTCGTCAATGGCCTTGGTGACTGTTTCAAAGAAACCAACCGGGTTAAACCTGGTAGTGCTGGTGTGCTCTCAGTAGCCCTGAACCAGGCATCTGTTACTGCACAGATATCGATGTTCTCCATGCCAAGGAGTGTTTTGGGTGCATGCATCTGGAGGTTTAGACTTCTGGCGTTGGGTAGCATTGCTCTTAGTTTCTTATCCCTTGTGATACCTATGAAGGTGGGTTTGTCATTTGAGCCCTGCCTAACATAGGCACTATGGGGGTAGCAAGAGCTTTTGCCAATATCTGAAAGCCCAGGGGTGACAGGTGCAGGTCGTCCCTAGCAAAGCAGGTAGTTCAACAGAAGATGAATATGTGAAGGTGTAGTGCCTGTGATTAGTTAGCAGTAGCATATATGACTGCTCACATGGACACATGCCAGGTAAGTCATATGCACTGTGTCACAGGCAATGTACATGTGAACAGGACAAAGAGTGACATCCTGTCAAGTGGGACATGGACATACATATAGTAGGCTATGCAGATGGCACTAGGAGTCCACAGAAGCTCTATAACTATGCATTGCAGGTGTGATCAGTATTCCAGGGTAATTGCAAGCAAACATGCATGCAAACAAAGCTACAGTAAACAGGGCTGCATGTAGTCCATTGTACAACAAACAAGCTGTACCAGTTCCAGTAGGTAACACTGCAAATATGCAGGCACTATGCACATGTACATGGAAATACACATGTCAGATGGCTAGGGTTCAGTCTCAGTGCACACAAGTGTACAGACCATGTACTGTCAGGATGTACAATAACTGGATAGAAACCCATGTGCTCATATCTGCAGTAATACACATGTCAAATAACAGACACTGAGCCTTCACTCAGTGGTTCCATACTTAGTAGGATGTATGCTCCCTGGCCTGCCAACACAGTATCCCTGACATATATGGAGACTCTCCCTCCTGTGACAGTTAGTTATGTGTGTTGGGGCTGTCTAGCATGGTATGAGATGTGAGCATGCAGTGCTAGGGTGCTCCTGTGTGTCCTGTACCAGTCGTGCAGTACTGCACACATATCAACATCCTCAAACATCTGCATTGCAGAGTCTAGTGTGGGCAACATGCCACTTGCAATTTACATGTCTATCATTGTGTATTACTACATTCATTACCCTGTCCCCTGTGCTACCTATGTATGTAGCCTTCTGTTGACATCATTACCACCAGTATGCCAACATGTGCAGATGATACACTATGGTACTTACCATGGGTGTAGACAACAGGACATGACAATCACACACTTACTGCATCAGGCATGCTGTGATATACCCACAATTAATTCAGCACACAGTACTGTTAACAACATGATACTATTACTACACATTTATGTGGTCACCCTGTGCATCAGCAATATGTTAACCTGTATCTGCACAGTTGTTACAGATTGCAGGAGGTGGCACAGTTTCATCATATGCACAGGGTGCGAACTTGGTATGCCTGAGTCAGCCACCGATACCACCAATTGACATGTATGTGTATGTGTGTTGGTGAGGGACAGCAGTAGAAGGTGGGGCAATGTTGATGCAGTGTGTGCGTGTATGCGGTAGCCCTAGGTGTTGTCAATTCGCATGTGTGTATGGATGCACACAGTTCCACCTCATGGCTGCCATATACTGGTGTTTGTGGACAGCAATAGACTGTACCTGCCAGGTCATACAGATCAGTGTCTCTGGCCACGGACACAGTACCTGTGCCTTGCAGGGATGCTACGGACCATATCCAGTACCAACCCAGACTGGGTACTGTCATCGGAAGCAGGTGTTCGTTGACTGGACACAGATCCCTGTCGGGCCTGGCCAGAGCCACGTGCACGTGGTCTCTTGGGGCGGTCTGATGACAGCACAGGGCTGCTGCTGGCACTATGGGGGCGGCCGTGGCCCTGTTGTCATCCGCGACGACTGCCAGCTGCTGCTGTTGCTGGCATACGGCCACGTCGACGCCTCAACCGCCCACCATCGCCCTGGCTCATGGACATGTAGTTGTGGAACCGGTCTAATATGTCCCCACAACATCTGTCTATGACATCGGTGAAATCATGGATGGCAGCCTCAATGTCACGCATACTGTCAGTCATGGCTGTGTGACATGCTGTCAGCTCCCTCAGACCCTGTCTGGTGTACCGTTCCATACGTGACTGTGCCTGCATGACAGCCCGAAACATAGCTGAGGTTGTAAGACCTCTGTGGGCATGTCTGACAGGGGCAGTACACCCATGGATGCTCCCACAAGAACCCCTGGACATCTGTTTGTGTGGTACCATCTCTGGGCCATGCCCATGGCTGCTGTGTGGGAAGGCATGTGCCGCAGATACCACATTACCCTGGTCAATGCCCACTGTATGCTGTCCATCACCTAGGGACATTGGTGACAAAGGGTGTATTGGCAGGATAACTGTGCGCATTGATGGGGTCGGCAGCTGTGTACTGTCAATCGGCTGACCAATGGCGGACCCTGGCATACTTTCCTGTGCCATTACACAGATGTCATCATTATCAGTACCCACGGCAGCTGACTCAGGTTCCCTGCTACATGACACCAGAGCAGCAACAGAACCTGTGGGAGGGAAACAGGAAACACAGTTTATAATGTCTACACATTACCAGCGATGCACACATGCACAGGTGCACACATGCACACATGCACACATGCACAGGTGCACACATGCACACATGCACACATGCACACATGCACAGGTGTACATGGACACATGCACACATGCACAGGGGCACACATGCACACATGCACACATGCACAGGTGCACACATGCACACATGGACAGGTGCACAGGTGCACAGGTGCACACATGTACAGGTGCACACATGCACACATGCACACATGCATACATGCACACATGCACACGTGCACACGTGCACAGGTGCACACATGCACACATGCACACATGCACAGGTGCACACATGCACACATGCACACAGTTTCACACAATTGTACTGTACTCAGTATGCGTGATATCAACACACAGACACAGACACACCTACATGCATACAAAGAGCACTACTAAGTGAGCCAAATAGTACTATTACTATCAACACTATTACAGGAATTGTTAATACACACTCACCAGCATGGATAGGCTGCATTGCTGTTATACCGGATGGTCCTGCAGATGTGAAGAAACTAATGTCAGTGGGCACAACTGTGCCATTGTTACTGAGTATGATACAGGTCAGTAGTACAACAGTCGCCTTTCACAGGTCAGCTGCTAATATTGAGGATATCACACTTGCACATTAAATACTATGGTGACAGCTACAAACCAAGGACACACCTCACACATGCGTTAACTACCAGTGTACACAACAGTCAACTATACATATGGCATATTACCTGCACGTTCACTGTCTTGCTGCTGTGTGGCTCCAGCCTCCATCATAATGCATGTCTGCTGCTGTTGTTGTTGCTGGCAGACTGGAGCCACTACACTCATGAGTAGTCCCTCCAGTCTGGTGAGTGGGGGATGTGTAGCTACCCCACCACCTGTGGCGACCTGTTGCCTGTGGATATCTGATGTACGCCGATGGACATGTCTGATTAAATCACTGCAGTGATGTCGTACCTGCTCATATGTCCTATTATGCATGCCTAAGTCATTTACCCGATGGACAAGGTCTTGCCACAGTGCAGCCATCTCCTGCTGATTCTGGCTGGTGTGGGAAAAGAGTATTGCATAATCCCGCACCAGGCTCTGGTGTATCTCCTCATCCTCAGCTGTGGAGTAGGTGGGATTCCACGGGTGGGCCATGTACCTGAGAAAGAAAATAACCTGGTATCAGCAATATATGTCAGAAGAATTTGGCACACATACTACACACGCTATTTGACTGTTATGATACAACATATCTCACATATGTAGCATCTGTCTGTCTATTGGTGGATACACATGTAGATGGCCAGGTATCAGTGCTCAACCAGCAACTGTGCAACAGTACCTGGCAGACTCCATACAACATACTACCAAACCCCAGCAGTCAGAACACTGATTCAGGTCAAGAGCACCTCCTCACTCTGGGGGTTTGTATCTAGGTACTGTATGGCCTACATCATCAACTACTGTGAGCTGACCACACACTGATTGCCCTGGATATACATATCCCACATCCACCACCAGCACAAACGACTATAGTGCATAATATTACAGATACAAACTTTACACTTTGTAACAGTGACATGGTATCCTTTCAGCCCACTGGGCCAGTGGCAGATACAACCCACAATGCTGACCCCTACACAATTGCTTTCTACAGACATCTCCGAGAATGCATGGATCATGCAATCCCATATATGACCAAGACACTCTCCACAAAGGGACAGCATCCTGTCTGGTGGACCCCAGCCATAGACAGATTGTATTACAGAAGATGGAAGCTACAGCAAGACAGAGCATGATTCCATAAAGGGAGGGCAAGCCTGAGCAGCACTAGTAAGGATCTATTTTCCATCATACAAAATACATGGGCAACTTTGAGAGGGAAATCAAGATGGACACTACAGATAACCAGAAGGCCTTCTTCAGTTATGTTAGCAACCTGGTCAGGATCCATCCTCTATGCCCATAGGTAGTACACAACAACAAATATTTCACTGACAGCACAGATATCGACAACATTGTGGCAGACAGGTTCAGTGCAGGTGTCACCCCGCCCTCTCCCCCAAAATAAGGCATAGTTATCCCAGCTGACTGTAACACCCCTGACATCACAGATGTCCAGGTGAGAGCCACCCTCAGGACAGCAGAATACACAACATGGATGGGACCTGATGGTATCCCCAGTTGCATGCTACATAAACTCTGACAGGAGCTAAACACACATGTAGAAGTGCTATGTAACACTAGCCTGACTACAGGATATGTACCTGTACACTGGCGCACAGCAGCAGTGGTTCCACTCCACGAAGAAGGCACCTCAACATACCAATACAATACAACACAATACATTACATTACAATACAATACTATACAATATGCTATTGCACCTGGGACTACAGCAGCATACTGTTCTGCTACCCTGACCATTGTGACACATGTGGTGTGATGGTACCTGCTGCTGTCACACAGTTACACAGGGTGACTCATATGGCATATTACCTATCTGACTAACATTCAGCAGGGGTATGTGTGACATGTACTCATGGGGAGTCTTGCTTCTTAACACTGTGTGGTTTATTGCAGGGTATGTCTTATCTGTGGGTAGGAACTCTTACCTCCACATGTGCACTCTATTGCAGTGGCACAGATGACACACAGCAGACATTTAGGTTGTGGATGGTGTGAGGTGTTACTATGGTTGTTGGACATCTGTCATGGGTGTGACTTACATATGTAAATCCGGGAGTGGTAACCTCTATGTGGGTAGCATATGTGTACTCTGTGGTGTTGTCAGTCACTGTGCATTGGTAATGTGTTTGAGTGCATTGTCATAGTGTTGTACATGTCACTGTGTCCTTCTC
The DNA here is from genome assembly GCF_019279795.1 of Protopterus annectens. NCBI lineage: Eukaryota > Metazoa > Chordata > Ceratodontiformes > Protopteridae > Protopterus > Protopterus annectens. The sequence goes on along the minus strand of NC_056728.1, from coordinate 874,838,902 downwards.
CATATCTGTAGCTGTCATGTGAGGTCCATACCATGGCATCCATTATGTGGTGTGGAGGGGTACACCGACCTACATGTCCATAGCTGACACACCATGTCCGCTGACACATACCATGTGCAGGTATTCCAGGGATAGTGTGCCACTGTGAATATCATTGGGGCCACTATTGTACACATTTATGACCCTGTTCACCCCTGACACATGCAGTGGTGGGCAGCCAATCACATATCTGGTGGTTACTGGTGTAGGTGATCTGGAATGTGGTATGGTACTCCGGTTTTGACATTGGTGTTCATTCCATGCCTTTGTCACCAGGCACCTGTTGCAATACATCTGTACACATGTGCCTCACTCAGAATTTATATACATCTCTCTCTCTCTCTCTCTATATATATATATATATATATATATATATATATATATATGTCCGTATACATATACACATATATATATTGATGTACATATATTGCTATAGATGTGGGGGCACAGGGGGTGTGAGTGACAGAGGGGCTGGGACAGGCTGTGTTGCAGGTCGTCATATACAGTCATACCTGTAGATAGTCAGATCAGTCTGTCTATGTATATGTATCTACATATATCTATATCTGTATGTGTGCATTACATAGATATGTTTGTACAATATTCTATCTATATCTGTCTATGTATTCCTACATCTCTCTCTCTATGTATGTATACATATATGCATATTATATATATATATATATATATATATATATATATATATATATATATATATATATACACATACATATGTTGACATGCATACGTATCCATATGTTAGACAGGTATATCAACATATTTGTCTACCATACTGTATACACACACTAACATACTGCTAAACATACATAACTGTGAAACCTACTTTGTACATGGCACTACAACCTACAATCAAACAACATTGATATGTGCACATAGATGCTCTCACATACAAATGTATGTACAGCCTTCACTGATAGTTGCTGTATGTCCCCTGCCCTTTACACATCTTCATTTACATATGGATACAGACCAATGACACATATGGAGGGTGCACAGTATGTAGACCTTTATAGTATTACTTTACATTACCTGTGTTTGTCACAGCTGCTTGTGTTGCTGTCTGGTTCTCTGTCCTGCTGCTCTACTTCCCAGTTGTCAGCTTTCAGGTAGCTGTTGCTGAACAATTTGTTTCTGTCTGCTTAATTGCAGTTTTCTCTGTCTCTGTCTCTGTCTCTGTCTCTCTCTCTCTCTGTCTGTCTCTCACGTCCTTCTCAGGGTGCAATGAAAGTATTGCATGTGTGGACATGGAGTACATTATACTTTTGTAGGTATCTGCATATGCCCATGTGATGGCCTCTGCACCAATTGTTAGCCAGCATTTGCTAATTGCATGCAGCCAGTTGTGTACTGATTGCAGTTCTCACTGTGATTTCAGAACAGTGCTATAAAAAGGTATGTGAGATAGGCGTAACCCTTTCAGATTTTAAGGGCAGGGACCATGATGTTATGCTGTGGACAATGTTCTGTGAGTGTAAAGGTTGGTATCTCTCTCATATTTCCAGGTGTGTTGTAGATTAACATTCCTCCATTCATTTCTCCAGTTTCCTGTACTAACTGTGTATGTACACTGACACCTACAACTACTACTACTGTTAATGTGTGTGTGTGCTTTCCTTTCACTTTTGCTTGCACTTTGTTGCTAAGGCTTCAATAGTTGCCCTTTACAGTCACTACTTGTATGCCTGCTAGGTGTCTTGACTGTAGTATGCTGCTGTAGCTTTCCTATTTTCCATGTACATTCACACCTTGGAATGCTTGCTATATCTGTTAGGGTGTTACAGCATGTAGTGTGGTCTGGCCATGGTGTGGACCTTGACATCTATTAGGATATTTGAGTATGCTGCTGAGCAGGCCCCAGAGACTTTCAGGTTCATCTGTTATGTGCCTCATGGAATGGTACATATCAGTGGGGTACACCCATTAAAATGTCTGGTATGCTGCAGTTGTGACTGTGGGTTAGCATGAGCATATGTATTACTACACTTTTTCTGCCATGCAAGTGGTGAATACTTTCAGGATTCCATAGTTACCATTGCATGTGTTACACCTTTCTGCCTACTGTTTGTACATTTCACATGGGGTCTGTGGGGCATCCCTGTAAGTCATTCACTGTTGCTATGTCTAGGCTCTTAACTATTCAAATATGGTGGTGTCAGACCCGTCATGTGTACAGATATTTGCAGGTTGTCCACATTTCTGCCTCATATTTTGGTCAATATCTCATGCACACCTTTTTCTGGCAAGTCACTCTGGGCTCAAGTCAGAATATAGTGACAAACATTCAAGTTTCAGACTGCATACCCTTCCAAACATCCCACAAAGTGCAGACCCTGTTACTTTCTGAACTGTCTGCGTTTGTTGTAACATTATTTGTAATGTGTCCCTGGTTTTGGGCCTTTGCTCCACGTATTTTATTACTTGGTCCAGATGTGTTCCTGTAAGAGGTTGTGGGGTATGGGCAGTGCTTATCCTGCTGTGAGTATGTGTGTGTCTTGCAAGGTGCTATAGTGACATTATTACCTACTAGCTTCCAACTAGCATGGCTGTTTCTGTTCACACACTACTATTATGGAAATCCACTAGTTTTGATAGTAATTCTAAATGGCATGCTTTGTGTACTACACATCTATATTCCCCTTACATTCATTCCTACTATTACATGATATATTTATTTCAGCACAATGTTCTTGTATAAGAGTCATGGCTTTGTGGTAAGTCATGCAGACTACTGTTTCCAAGGTCCTGGGTTTGGGACTCACAGTGGGATTTTATTTTGCTTTTGAGCTGAGTACATGACCTGTCAATCAAAGTGACTAAGGCACTCTTAAGCAGTTGTAACCGGGTTAGCGCTGGTTTGCGCGGAGCTCACGCATGCGCACTGGCAGTTAGCTCCGCGCACACAAGCGCACACCCGATTACAACCGCTTAAATGTGCTTACTCTTGCGCACACCCGCGCTATTTTCTTTGAAAGAAAAGAAAATGGGGAGACAGGAAAGTGGTGAAAAAGGGGTCACAAAGAGGGTATGACAGTAGGGAAACAAGCTTGGGATGTGCAGGAGGGATGTAGGTAAGGCCCATAGCTGCCCATTTCTTCATCAGCAACAGCTGTGCATATGTATGTAATTTGGTGTGACATTTGAAACCTTCCACCCCTGAGAGAGGTGTCAGGGCAACAATAATACTTGTTGTACAGCCAATTGTAATTGATAGGTTCCATGTCCAGTAGACATGTGTGCGGAATGGGCAGCTATGTATGGGGCATAATTTTTTTGTGGGTACAGAGTGCCTTTTTTTTTTTTTTTCCGGTGAGAGTGGTATGTCAGGTGAAGGAAGTCGGTACAGCTGGGGAGGTAGGTTGGGTAGGTAAACAGACAAGACAAACAAGACGCATACAGGGGCAGTGTATGACACGTGTGGGGGGGTTACACAATTGACGGGGACGGAGGTATGGATATCCAAAGCCCATGAGCCCACAGATGGCAACAGTGGAACTGATATCCCCACCCATAGGCAGTTGCCACTGTTCCTTCACTGCCCAGGACAGGGCTGTGCTGGGGCTGTGTAGGCGGGGCAACAGGCATGCCCGTTAGTTGCACCACCCGTGCCTCGAGCTGGCGTAGGGGCTCAAGAACAGAGTCCCGAATCTCCCTACGCACCACAGTCCGGATGCTATGGACGGTGAGTGGTGGTCCTCCTCCAGCCACACTTGCAGAGGGGGGGGCGAGCCGCATCCCCTGCAGCGCTTCCACCCGCAGGTGGCACAGGGCCACCGGAGGAAGGTCCGGACTCGGCACTAGTGCCAGGTGCACTCGCCAGATGAGGTGGGAGAAGGGGGCCAGCTGGAACCCGCCTTCCCTGTCGTACTCTGTTTTGCATTATGTCATGACGGTTTGGGTTAGTGACATATAATACCATTCACAATTAGTTGTAACAGCATGCATTAGTATTCCCATTAACCAAACACCCAGATATTCACACCATTGAACAGTGTGCATAACACATGCATAATTTGAAAAGAAATACACAGTCCAACAACATGCAGGGTTAATTGATGGCAACAGGCCATCAGGTGTGGATGTATGAACAGGCAGATGCATCAACAGACATGCAAATATATATGACCCAGCAGGACAAACGTCCAGAGGTGTTAATTGTGATTGCACATACCATTTTCACGTGGAATGGGTTATATGTGGCTATAGGGTGGGGTGAAGAAAGTAATATTAACACCTTCGAATAACAATACATATGCTGTACATTTCTAATAGCTGCAGTTATATACACACTACTGTTATAACTACAGTTTCCTATATGATAACTATTTCAACTTGGTGATAGGACTGTTAATGCAACATTAATATACATTTTATGGTTTTTCATACACATTCATATCTAGCTTTGTTCAGCTACATCAGGGCTACATTTGCTTTATATAGCTGTAGACAAGTGTGGATGTTTTGGTATATCAGACAAACATCCTATCTGCATATTGCAGACTGAGAGCAACATATCCTGATTTTGGGATACACATTCCAGATGCAGCAACACTTTGAACAGATTTTGCTGTTTGGTTTTGAATCTCACATGCATTTCATTCTGTCTTGACTGCAGTATACTTTATTCAGGAGTTATTACTACTGTATTGCTGGATTCATGGCACTTTCTCACACTCTCTCACTTGCTTTCATTTTACTATTCAGGATGGTACTTCTAGGCTTTATTGACATGTTTTAACAGTAGTTATTACAATCCTTTCCAGCAGTCTCACTTCTGTCATGTTTCAGTATTTCCACAGGGATATATTTCACACATGTGATTTCATCATCTTCTGCAGCTATACTTTTCAGCCTGCTGCAGGTTGTGTACTATTTTCTTACAGGCAGGGCATTTTTATTTCAGAATATATGTCGGACAGTTTCATGTTTAGGTTAAACTTACAGGCTGAAAACTCTTGTAATCAAGCAATACTTGCATACACTTTCGCACTGTTACTTGCAGATTTTATTCCTTACTGACTACACTGCACTCTTTTGCTGACTGTCATACTTTTATATTTCTTTACAGTTACTGGTAGTGGATTACTGACCTGCCTGGTGGCGCAACCGCACCAGCCTATCGCCATAGGCTCTGCGGTTCGCAGAACGGACACCTGCAGCTGTAATATAAATGAAGTAATATTGGAATACACATCTCCATAATATCAGCTAGTTTAATTTCTTACATACATAATTAAATGTTACTTACTCAGTAGTGAGGTGTTGGGTGTTTGCCGGGCCTCCTGGATCCAAAGGTTCAGTTGGTCCTGCTTGCGTCTCTTTAGGTCTGCATGGTGGTGACGGACCTGCTCACCAGTCCTTGGAATCCCTGTGGCACTGGTGAGATCATGAACCAACCGGTCCCACGCCTCAGCCCTGTATGCTCCCCAGAGGACCTGGCCCTGCATGAGTTGGGCCTCATGAATATGGACTAGGAGCCAGACCATGTACCTGGACTCCTCAACACCCCACCTCTGTGCTCGAAAGCGACTACCCTCTCCTACTCCTGTCATTCTGCCTGCAGGTCAGTTCTACAATCGTTTATGCTGTGTATTCCCGCCTATGGGGCTTATATAGTCCGTTTTTCCCGCACATATCTGTGATTGGCCATTTTGAAATTGTATCAACTTCAGTAAACCTGCATTGTCATGCTCTAGTTTGTATTCATTCCTATATATTAGCTATTATTGCATTTGCAGGTACTGCTGTCATGGCTTAGTGGTTCTGTACCTTGACTATGGTGTATAGTATCCTGGGTTTGAACCTGGCCACTGCTTTTTATTTTTCATGACTGTCTAGACATGCTGAGGGGTGTGTCTGTGTAAAGGCAGTTTTGATACGGCTTGCTCAACGTTGCCCGTCGGTTAGCTCGTTTGTACAGTACGCAGCTCCGCGCAAACGGGGTACGCTGCTTTAAGCCTCATTTGGCCATAGGCATGCATATTATGCTTAGCTCAGTTTGGGGCACATAGATTTAGCATGTTAAACCACTGCTCAGCTACGGGCACTCATTTTGCACCAGTTAAACCACTGATCATCTACGGGCACATGTACTCACTCTGTTAAACTGTAGCTCAGCTATGGGCATATCTGGCATTTTTTCTTCTTTTGTTACCTCACATGTCTTCAATATAAATGGGCTATTTCATTACATTTTACATAACTTGTGGTTTTATGTGTACATATTTGTCAGGGACTTGTTTCCTGCTTATTTTGAAAAAAAAATTGGTGTTGTGGGGGCTCGAACCATGAATGCCTGCTCTGCAGCCAACATCTCTACCACTATGCTATTGCTTCCTGGCTTATTTTGCATATTTAGTTCTTATATGCTTTCCCACTGACTGATAACTGTAGCTGCGCTACGGGCACGCATATAAATGAGCGCACTCACGGTTAAACATCTTTACAATTTAAGAAAATATATAACATGTTCATTTATATATATTTTATGTTCATAGTCTGTGGGGGCATGTGTTGTGTTGTGTTTATTCACATTTCCGTGGACTCTGTTGTGGGTGTTTACTTTGGGCACTTTTACACTTCTGGGGGCATGTCCGCTTGCAGGGCTCAGCCTACGGACACGGCCCCTACTGTCTTACACGGACCGTGTTAGACTTAGGTGTGATTCAGTATGCTCTCATGAATATGCAAAGCATGCTGACATCACTCCATTTAACTGCAGCCTCCGTGTAAGAGTTATAACTCTTACACGGAGGCTTTGTGAATCCTGGGGACTGTGTTTACATTTTTATCTGTACAATTTTACCTGCAGAATTCTACCTGTATAACTTTTTGTTTAAAATTCTGTTTTTAGATTACTGTTTTTTTTTACTTTTGTCTGTAGACTTAATACCTGTGTACAGATGTCTGGGTCACTCTATAGAATGATATACCCTGAAGTACATTTGTAAGAACTGAGTTTATAATTTTATCAGTAAAATTTTATCTATAGAAGTCTATTGTAGCATTCTTCATTTGAAACGTTAGTTGCAGAATTTTATATTATATAGCTCTATCTTTCTAGATCTGTCCAACTAATGTCAGAAACAGCGGTGATATCCCATCTAACTTATGCTAGATTGCATGTTATGCCTTAGAATGCTGGGCTGAGGTATGCTGTCATAATTGAAAATGAAAGCACTGGACACCATAAAGCTCCAAAATAAATGTCTCTTTCTTTGTGAGAATAACCCAAATAACTGAATCTCTATGGAACTATGCCAGTTTTGTGGATGATTTAAGTCTGCAAGTATGCAGCCCTTCTTTGAAGCTGTCTAGAGGTCAAGTGCCTTGCTATCTTTGGCTAAGTTGCAATATATTAATGATGTGTAATGTGACAAGAGAAGACAAACCTGAAACCTCTTTTTTGTCTTACTCTTAATTACTGTTCTGTCCATTTAGATGAGGTTCTTCTTAATAAACCTGCTGCAAGCTGTTTTCACTGAATAGATGGGGAAAGCAAACATATAACAAGTGAGTTGGAAGCAGCTGATTCTGTTTTGAGAAATGTTTCCTTTTAAGGATGCATTCAGGTGTATTATCCTTTCAGTATGTCAACAATAAATTAGGTATTTTATATAAACTGTTTATTGAGGGCAAATGCTGCAGTGACATAGTCTGACCCTGCCTGAATTTCAAGTTCCCCCTGTGGTACCTTCTATGACTGGAACACTGTAGTTTTTTGAGCAACTTTTAAGCAAATGCTATTGACAACGACAGGATTGCCAGCAGTGACACTTTTGTAGCATGGAGCTCCTTAGCATTTATCACCTGTAATTAGATTTCAGTGCTGCATTTGATATCACAGAGTTCACAGTTTTTGTCTTGTGTGTTATTGGCTTTTGCAATATGAACATCTATTTAAAGAAATTAAATGCTGAGACCTTAACTAGTGATCTGATCTCCCAAATTCATTTATGCCTAAATATTATTAGCATATATAATATATAAACAAGAACATATTTGTAATAAGTAATGGGGTGAAATTAGATATGGAAAAGTAGAGGGTGTGAAAATGGAACCAACATACAACAAGACTACTTTATTGCAAATGGTGACAGTAATTTTCCACAGACAGGATAAAATAAGAAAAACATATAAGGCGTATGCCTAGAAGAGAGAAAAGAGCAAGATATTAAAAGCATGTGATATAAAAGTAAATATAATAACAACACGGAAGAAAAACAGAAAATAAAGGAAAAGGCAAAAAAAAAAATCATTGGGTAATACAAGTTTTCTGACATTGACTGTAGGCCATGAAATGAATTACTTAGAGGAAGGAGGAAGTCAGCATAGTACCACTGGTAAGGGAAAAGAAAAGAAAAATGAGAAAAAGGAATGAGGGGAGGAGGGGAAATGACCTAAATTGATACAATTAAAGTAAAGGCAAAGAAATAAGAGAATAAAGCTATCAAACCGATATTTGGGAGGTACTAGAATTAAATCATGTAATGTGACACAGAAGGATGGAGAAACAAGAAAGAAACTAGTGGATGATAGTGAATTTAACAGAAAAACAGATCTTGACAATGAAGGAAACCTTCCTTCATAATTGTTAAACACCCTGTCAAATAGCCTACTTGCTATTTGAAATGCAATGGCTGCTGAGAGTTTAATTCCTTCAGACATTGTAGAATTAGGTTTTAGATATCAGTTCGATAAAGAAAATGTAAAAGTTAATGCTAAGGATTTTAGGAGTGACAACAATACAACTATACAATACAATAAAGGGGACAATTAGAAGGAGCTGCTGTTTAATGTTGAATTTGTAAGATGAAATGATGGCAAAAAAATTATGAACATGTCAGTATTAGTTTTAGAATTGCAAAACAGTTGTGGTTTGAGGCTGTCACAGTCTTAGAGGATGTTAAGTACTAAGAAATTGGATTGCAAAAGACCAACAGGAAAGAGGAAAATGAGAAGAAATAAAATGGATGGAAACATGAAAATGGAAGAGGAGTAGAAAGGATATTATTACTGAGGCGAGTGTCAAAAACCCAAAGAAAAGAGTATTAATTGAAAAGAAAGGACATCAGCCAGAAGCAAAGATGATCTAGAGAGAGGATTCGGATTGATGAAGACGTGTGCACAATGAACAAGGCAATTTTTTGTACAAGGAATTGAGATTGAAACAAATGCATTTAATAAAACAAATTAAAACAAAATGAATAACACAGATAATAAAAAAAATTACTCCTTCAATAAAAAATAAAAATAAACTCAAAATCAAGAAAACACACTGCTGCACCACAGACTGTTCACGAAAAATAATAACATGTTATAATTTTATTATTGCACCAACGATACTTCACTGATTGAGTGCTTTCTTCCCTCCAAACAGGGACTTCATCAGAATCTACCATTAAAACCATACTTTCTCCTTATATACTCCCCCCACAAATTAGTGACATCATACATTAAATAGATTTAAAAAAATACACATTAAACCGTAAATACTATCTAATACATCAATAAAACATTCAAAAATTGCACTTACACACAAAACATCTTGCTAAAACATTATTATAAAAAAACATTATTATAATAGAACTAAATTTATAAAAAATGAATGTTAAAACCAATTACTTTAAGAATAATTATTTTAAAAATGCAGCCTTCCTATTCAATAGGGGCTTTATAGAAAGCATTTCATTTAATACTGGAACTTGACTGGCCTGTAATTTGATTTGCCATCTGACCTCTCTTTCTTCAATATGACTTCTAAAATCACCCCCCCCCCCCGGGTTTGGTAAAGCTTTTTCTCAAATACCAAACTTAAATCCTGCAAAATTAGTGCATATACAGGAGTGTTTTTACATGGCATTATTACTGTTGCAGGTAGTTATTTGGTACATGCATTCATATATCCTGTCCCTCAGCCTTCTTTCAGTTTTACCCACATAAAAGCTGGGACAAGATGTACACATGGCCAAATAAATCACTCCAGTAGTTTGACAGTTGCCCACCTAAACTTAGCCCGAGTTTTTAGGGTATTACCTATAATAACAGTTTCTTCAGTACTTATATATTTACACTGAGAACAGGTACCACATCAAAAACTGCCAAATCTACTAACCTTTTTTGGAATATTTTCTAAGCATTTTTTCAAATTTGCCCTGGTCTTAAACACAAAATTAGGTCTGGAACCCACTAATGACCACAACTTTGAGTTATTCCTCAGAATTGCCCAATTACTTTCTATAATCTTTTTTAACCTCATTTGCCTTACTTGAAAAAGGGACCACCATGGCTCTCTCATATTCTTTGTATTCTTTTTTCTCTTCACTTCAACTTGCCCATTTTCCTTTATTCCTTCTAGATTGCCCATCAGGGGTTTATACTTCACTCTCCATTCTTTTTTTACATATTCAAAATTTTCTTGAATGATTTTATTGGGATAACCTCTCTCCTGAAATAGTTTAACTACTTTTTGCAGTTCTCCCTCCACATCCTCTCTACGTGATATCATTCAGGCCACTTGAATGAGTTGCCCCCTTAATAATACTCTTTTTCTGATGTGGGGGGTGACTGCTGGAATACTCAAGATACAAATTACTAAAAGTGGGTTTTCTATACACCTTTGATTTAAATCCTTTCTTCCCCTTCTGCATGAATGTATCCAAGTAATTAATAATACTTCCACTGTATGAGAAAGTGAACTTAAGAAACCCAGTGGTCCCATTCAAGAACTCAACAAACTCTTGAATCTTATTCTCTGGGCCATTCCATAGAATAAAAATATCATCCAGGATCCTGACATAGAGTTTCAGATTACTGAGATATTCACTTCTAAATTAAAACTCAGGTAATCTAAGAGGAAGTGTCAATGGTATAGCCAGAAGCTCAAAAGACAGAGAGGTGCTGATTGTCCAAGGCTGTTTTTACCAAAGTAGAAATGGATATTATTATTTTTTTTTGAAAATGTAATAAAGTTGGTGTTGGGAAAGATAATTGTGATAATAGACATTGCTGATATATATGAGACAAAAAAGATACCCTATAATGAATTATGGATAGTTAGGCAATCTATCAAAATATATTGCAAATAACAGACAATCCTTTAATGATTTGAGTTGAACATTGATTTCAGCACTCGAAAACAGTATGAGATAATTGGGTAGATGAAAAAAGAGATCAATGGAGAGAAACTGAAAAATGAAGTGGGATATTTTATTGCAAAGAAGCTAATATTGCCTCAGAAAACTAAAAGCAGGAAGTCATATACATGTGACAGACAAGAGATACTTAAAGGTAGTTATTACAAAGGGTTACTAAGCTATTTAAGGAGAGACGATTGATTTTAAACTGAAAAAGAAAGAGAGAAATTAAAAAAAGAATGTTATCTCAATGGTCTCCAGATAAAAGTGATATAGAAAAAATATAGAAAATATGTAGATTATTTAATAGAGATGAATCATTTAACAATGTGGACATTTCTGAAGATAGTGCAGTAGCCCTGATCTACATGTGCAATGTACCTTGACTTGGCAAGGAAACTCATTTAAAACTAAACATTTTGGGACACTTCTGTGTGAAACAATACAGAAACAAATTAGGCTAGAAACAATCAGATGAAAATAGAGAGCAAAGGCACTGACCCAAAAAAGATATGTGATCTAGTAACAAGTTACAGCATGAAATATGGGTAAATATAAAGAGAGTAAATTACTTTAGATGAGCTACTCCTGGGCTTTAATGCATATCAAACATGGGCTTCATTATGGACTAGCTAGGAAGACATATATGTTTGATATACAGATTACATGGGTTTTAACTAAAAAGAAAAGATAAAGGAGCTCTAGCTGTTTTGGGGATTTCAATGAAGGAGCTGGGTCATGCTACAAATACTCAAATAATATGACCAATAAAAGAGAATGTCAGTCACAGAAAAAAATATAAATGAAAATGTTCAGCAACTGCAAAGATAAATTAAAAGAAATTGTATTTACTGAATGGTCTTCTTCTTCTCTTTCGGCTGTTCCCATTAGGGGTCACCACAATGGATCATCTGTTTCCATTTCTTCCAGGCCTCTGCATATTTCTCTGTCACACCAACCACTTGCATGTCCTCCCTCACCACATCCATAAACCTTATCTTAGGCCTTCCTCTTTCCTCTTATCTGGCAGCTCCATCCTTAGCATCATTTTCCCAATATACCCAGCATCCCTCCTCAGCACATGTCCAAACCAACGCAATCTTGCCTCTCTGGCTTTGTCTCCAAACCATCCAACTTGAGCTGACCCTCTAATATACTAATTCCTAATCCTCTCCATCCTTGTCATACCCAGTGCAAATCCTAACATCTTTAACTCTGCCACTTCCAGCTGTGACTCCTGCCATTTTGTCAATGCCACCGTCTCCAACCCATACAACATAGCTGGTCTCACTACCCTCTTGTAGACTTTCCCTTTCACTCTTACTGGTACCCATCTGTCACAAATCACTCATGACACTCTTCTCCACCCATTCCACCCTGCCTGTACTCTCTTCTTCACCTCTCTTCCACACTCACCATTACTCTGAACTGTTGGTTCCAAGTACTTAAACTCATCCACCTTCACCAACTCTACTCCCTGCATCCTCACCATTCCTGTATCTTCCCTCTCATTCACACACACATATTCTGAATTAGTCCTGCTGACTTTCATTCCTCTCCAGGGTCTCCTCAACCTGGTCTCCACTCTCACTACAGATCACAATGTCATCTACAAACATCATAGTCCATGGGGCCTCCTGTCTGATCTCATCTGTCAACCTGTCCATCACCATTGCAAATAAGAAATGGCTTAGAGCTGATCTTTGATGTAATCCCAACTCCACCTTAAACACATCTGTCACTCCCACTGCAGACTTCACCACTGTCACACTACCCTCATACATATCCTGTACCATGCTTACATACTTCTGCCACTCCTGACTTCCTCATACAATACCACAACTCCTCTCTAGGCACCCTATCATATGCTTTCTCCAAGTCCACAAAGATACAATGCAACTCCTTCTGACTTTTTCTATATTTCTCCATTAACACTCTCACAGTATACATTGCATCTGTAGTGCTCTTTCCTGGCATGAAACCATACTGCTGATCACTAATCATCACCTCCCTTCTTAACCTAGCTTCCTCTACTCTTTCCCATAGCTTCAAGCTGTGACTGATCAGTTTTACCCCTCTGTAGTTACTACAGCTCTGCACATCACCCTTATTCTTAAAAGTACTTACTAAATGGTGAAAGGTTTAAAATGATGCTTATACCTATATATCGAATGTAGGTAAATTAGTACTAGATTATTCAGTTGCTGAATATGAGAGAATGCATTTTTACTTCTTCAAGCTGACACTGGAACAGAATGTGTTAATTTGACAGTATGTATAAAGATCATGCTTAAGTTTAAATATACATGTAGTTATTCAGTTAAGGAGCTAAAGTGGGTTTATACTATTCTTGCAATGCAGGGTCAATTGTGCTTCTGGATGTCAAGTTTAATAAAGAGATGGGTATTGGCAGAATGAGTACATTCATTAGGTACAAAAAATTCTAGCAGTAACACATTGTTAGCATGCAATAGTATGCATCAGTGTATGTCAAAAATGTTGTGAAGGATCAGATTATTAGTATATAACATTTGATACTGAAACAAAAGGAAACTGATCAGTTACTCTCAATTTTGCATGGAAATTTCAGCTTAAGAGGGTACCCTAAGGAGGAAATAACTAAGGCTGAAAGTGAAGCCAGGTTAGAATTAAAGAGCAAAATGACTGCGGACTGGAAAATGTCTAAACCAGTAGTTTATTCAACAGATAGTAGGAAAATCAAGTATGTAACAACTGGGGTACATTTATTAATTGGCACTTGTTTACCAGGAAAGTCCAAATGGGCAATAAGTCGTTGTTTTTATTGGAGCCCATTGGAAGAAAATCTCCTTATCCATGATAATGTAATGTAAAAAGAGGTAATAACTAACGAATAAGTAAAAAGGAGACATAATTAAAAAACCCTGTCACTTGTTATTAAAAAATTATACAATTTTGACATTTAGGAAATCATAGTTACAATACAAGTTGGTAAAAAAGAACATAGCACAAAGCAATTTATGAATAGCAGTCAGTTTTATATTTATACTTCTAGAAAGGATATATAGTGATGCTTAAAAGGATGAAGTAGAAAAAGGGTATGAGAAGAAGAAATGCAGATAAGAAAATCTGAAAGGGGAAGGGAATAAAGAAAGAAAAGAGACAAGGACAAGGAGCAGAAGTGAATGCAAAGTGACAGGGATTGGGACAAATGAAGTGGAGGGAGGAAAAGGGGAAGAGATAACATAAATAAGAGAAGCATTATGGTAAGATGGATAAAGGAGAAAAAATGGTAAGAATATGTGAAGAAGACGTAGATATAAAAGTAAGTTAATGAAATTAATTCTGAGGGTAAAACTAGACTGTAAAGATGGAGAATCTTAGGGTTATGAGATTTAACCTATTTTAAAGCATATGCACATTGAAGATTTGGAAAGGAATTCTTTGAGTGCATACCTGAAGAGTGGCAAGTGTCTATTATGCCTAATAGATAGTGGTATGTTGTCCCAGATTTTGGTTTCAGCATAGGAGTACAGACTTTGTAAAGAAATTTTATTTGGTTTATAGAGAGAGAGGAGTTGTTTGTCTTCTCATAATAGATGTCTATCTGGGATCTATGAGGGTAGAGCTAATGGCTCGGCAGGCTGTAAGTGTATGTATGATGATATGCACTATTACAAGTTGAAGGTAGTTTAGATGCTGAGGTAGTTTGAGCCATACAAGTGAATGGAGAGCAGTGCGATGATGTCAGCAATAAGAAGCAGGGGTAGCAAACTTAACAACTTTATTATAGCTTGCTTCTAGTTTTGTTTTTAATGAAGTTCACAGATTAGTAAAGGTTTGAGCACCATAAAGAAGTGTAGGAAGAAGGTAATTGCAAGGGTAGTTTTAGTAGAGTTACACATAAATTGTTTGTGCCTATAGAGAAAGTTTCTGATACATATTTTTAATAGCATTTTGGATATGGAGATCAAATTTAAGATTATTATCTATAGCCATACCTAATAGTTTTGTGTGTAACTATTTCAGTTTCTGTGTTGATAAGGTAAAGGACCTTAAAATTATTTTTGTCATTTTTGGAGTAAATAGAAAAAGTCTATTTTTTTTTTTGGGGGGGGGGGTTAAATAGAAGTTGGGCTTTACTAAACCACGACTCCATAGAAGTAAAAGCTTCTTGTGTTATTAGCTGAAGATGCTGAAAATTGTTTGAGGTGCAGAGGATGGTAGAATCTTTAATATATTCAATGAATGAACTTTGGCAGGAAGAAGTATGGAGATCATTGATAAAAATATTATGTAGTAAGGGACTAAGAATGGATCCTTGTGGGACCCCAGTGGAATTTGAGAGGTATGGTGAGAAGGAGTGTTTCCATTTCGCAGCTTGCTGCCTGTTTGAAAAATAGCTTGAAAACCTTTGACATGAAGCATCGAGGACTGATACCTGGAAAAGAAGTTTCATGTAAGAACCGGTATCAAAAGCTTTTGATAGATGAAGAAATAGTGTGGAAACTAATTTACCAGAATCCCTAGCCTTGTTTACAATTTCTGTGAAGGATAGTAAGGCAGTTATCATACTATGGTCTGGATGAAAGCCATGCTGTATAGAGAGGTTAACATTTGCTTGTGGAGGAGATGGTTAAGTAGCTGTTTGTGTGTGCATTTTCCCAGAATCTTAGCGAGAAGGGACAATATGGCAATGAGGAAGAGGTTTGATACATCAGTGGATATATCAGTTGAGTTGCCACCTTTGTGTAATGGAATAATATGGGACTTTTTCAGAAGAGTAGGGATACAGGACTCCAGTCTAGATTGTTGACGAGAATAATAATTGGATAAGCTACGGAATTTTCAGCCATTCTAAGGTATTCTGGGGGAGGTTGCATGCTGATATAGGGCAAGGCTTAAATTTCAGCAGGATGTTTTTTATTAAGGTTATATGGGCTGGTGTATGAGCAAAAGTTAATTTGCTGGTAACCAAGGTTTGTTTTTTAGCTGGGTGAGAAGTTTTTTAGTCATGGGGGAATAGACTGGAGTGAGATCAGAGGTATTTTAATGGGCAGTAAAGGATGGACATGAGATGATTGAAGTTAAGCTCACAATACTATGGATAAAGTGGTTGTTGAAATTGTGCTATTTGGGTAGAGGTTTCTGGGCAAGAGCTAGGGTGTTTATTTGAGCCTGGATTTAGTACAGATGTTATAGAGGACCATAACTTCCTGGTGTTATTTTGGTAATTATGTTGCATGGGCATATAGTATTGTCTTTTATCCTTAGATATTTGCTTTTTTACCTGATTACAGAGTTGTTTGAACAGTTATGGGTTTGTGTAATTTTTCCCATTCTTTCCATGCTTTGTCCCTTGAGGAAATAAGTTCTTTATTTAGTTTTGAAAGCCATGGGGAATGATTGAATTTAATTCTCTTTGTACTGAGAGGGGGCCAGACTATCAAGAATGTTAAGAAATGTAATGTTGAAGTGATTTATACTATGTCTAGAGGAAGCATTTTCAAAATGGACCAGTCGATGGCACGAAGAGAATCATTGACTGTTTGTTTATTGAATTTTGTAACATTGGGGGTTGTTTTATACGTGTGTTATTTTGGTAGATGAGTAATAGATCTATGCATATAGATAGGTAAGTGATCACTTAGTGTGTCTAGAAGTGTTCCAGAATTAATGAATTTAATACTATCCAGTCAAGGATGGAGCCTTGGTCCATATCTTTGTTAAACCTAGTTTTGATATTAATAAGTTGAGGGAATCCAAAAAGTTTCAAAATAGAAGGTGGGAAGTCAGAGGTAAAGTCCTACCAGTTGATGTTGACAAATCTTAGAATGATAGTTTCACATTAATTGTAGATGATGTCCAAGATAGGATATCTTCAAGTGTGGCAATATTGTTTCTGGGAGGGATGTAGAGTGCCATGATACATAAACTTTTTGATCCATTTAGTTTAGGGAATGAGATAAGAATTTCTGCATTTGCAGATTTTGAAATGGTATTGGTGAAAGGGGTACAATCATACTATTTAGTGCAAAGAAGAGCTACACCACCAGCTTTCTTTTCTAGTATGTCAGCTCTGATTATGTTCCAGACAGGGGGTAAGAATTCAGAGTTTTGAATGTTTGATTTAAGCCATGTTTCAGTGGTAGCTAGGATATCTGTGATGTAATGGGTTATCCAAGCATGTGGATCTGAGATTTTATTACATAAGCTATGGAGGCTTACTGTGACAAGCTTTATGGTTTTAGATGTAGTTGTGTGGATTAAGGGAGGAGAAAGACCTGGGTTTGGATGAATATCACTAGACTGAGAGATATTAGAGGTAAACATTTGAATGATATTATTTTTATTTTATGGTAAGTTTTTTTTTAATGTTTGGAGTAATGAATTGGATTTTTGTTGAGTACATTGGGTGAGATTTCATATTAGCTTTTCACAGTTATTTTGGTATAGTCTGAAGTTAGAGTAGTTGTTGGAAAGTTTAATATTATTGATCAATGCAGGGTTGTAGAGTGTATAAGGAGATGGAGTAATATGCTGAGACATGATAGAAGTAGAATAATGTAGTGGAAGTTGGTGAGTATTTATACAGGGAAAGCAAGGAGGAAAAGTAGAATGACTGATTAGTAGGAATGAACAGTGGAGCGTGTCTGGAGGAGTTACGTCAAGTAGTGTGAAGAAGTGAGTTTTGATAAGTTGACAGGATAATTGGATGGTAATTATGATTGGAAAGGGATTAAGGGGTAATGGGGAGGGATTATGGAGATATTAAAGATATAGGTAGAGGGGGTGGGTGAGATGTGGGGGTTGGATAGAGGAGTGCGGTGACTAAACATAGTGAGTGGGAATGCAATGGGTTGCACCCACCACAAGGAGGTTAAAACTGTGCCCTAAAAAATATCTGTTTAATAGTAAGACTTGTAGCACTGGTAAGTGGAAAAGTAATCTGTGAATAATTAATTTTCCACTACAATAGTTCATAGAGAACATTGTGACTCTACTGATACAGAAATGATGAACTGAAAGAGCCAGTGAGCTTGCCACAATTTTTTTTTTTTTTTTTTTTTTTAAGTAATTCAGGTTTATAAAATATAATGGTAGAGAGGAAAGCTCACAGAAAAAAAACAGAGGTGGGTTGATGGGCTACCTGACAACTACTTAATGGATTTCTATTGTATGTTTATTTAACAGTGCTTATTTTCAATGTAGTACACTAAAAATAAATGCCAGGTGATATTTGCTAACCCTGTAGTTAGGAAGAACTTCTGTTGAGAACTGGGAAGATTTGAGTTCACCACAGAAGTCTTTCCTCTAGATGTAATGGCCTGGTGCTGTTTTTTGATTAACTGCTGGGACAGGATTTAGTCTACTAAGAAGCGAAGGAAAAGAGAATAGGACAAAGAGTGTAGTCATATTTGGAGCTGAAGAGCAATGTCGAACAGTATAATAGAGAGAATGGAGCTAGAGAGGGTGTAAGTATTGCTAAACGTCTGCAGTTCACAGAAATGACGCGCACATTTGCAGACTACAGGTCTATAAACAATCTTACTGTAAGTTGCATAAATTCAACATTAGCAATGGTCAGGTACAAGCTATATCATCAGTAAGACTGCTAGATAGAGAATATGCTTTACATATTTTAAACTACTTCTCAACCTAGGCAAAACAAGTGAAGTAGCCCTAAGATGTGTTAAATATACACCTGTGTTTGTTGTTTTAAGTGTTTTTATGTGGAGTGTGTTTTTGGTTTGATGATGTCTGAAATATAACCAATACTGACTTTAGAACAAATAATATTACTAAGATATCTACTAGTTCAAATACATATCATAGGAAAGTTCACAATATCAATATCTATCAAATTATCTGTAGTTCTAGCAAATTTCTAGATGAATGACAATATCTACATCTACAAAGATGATCATATATAGTTTTAAACAATCATTGTTACTCTAGGGCCTAGCTAAGACTGACCATTTATATCATAGGAAAGTTCACAATATCAATATCTATCAAATTATCTGTAGTTCTAGCAAATTTCTAGATGAATGACAATATCTACATCTACAAAGATGATCATATATAGTTTTAAGCAATCATTGTTACTTTAGGGCCTAGCTAAGACTGACCATTTAGCAGCAGTGTACATTGCACTTAAAAGGATATCAAGATAAAAAATATTTAAGTCCTAACAGCATTAATCAAACTGTTTTTATAGCAGGTAACTCAGAAGTACTAGTATGCACCTGATGCTGAGAAGCCATTGTCACATTGCAGCACAAAACACATTAATACACAGATGGTATACAGTTTAGAGCTACAGCATACATGAACAGCATTAGTAAAACTGTTTTAGAACGTGCAGTCCAGAACCAGTTATGTGCTACACATGCTAAGTAGCCAGTGTTGCACTGCATTATGAGATTTAGAAAAGCAGAGATGCTTTACAAGTTAAAGATGCAGCATACTCGAACACTGAAGCATACTCAGAACAGTGAGGTCAAGGGAATACTTGTGTATCAGAAGGTATACTACAGTAAATGTATGTGATCATAGGACTTAATCTTGTCAAAGTTATTACCACTATGTAGCTTTGTATAACTAGTGTTTCACTGGGTACACAGAGATATCACTTACAACAGCTATAACAGTTTAACATACTTACAGTTTAGTAATCTGTTCAGTTGCTGGAAGGGGAGGAGCTATAAAGAGATCAGCAAAGGGGATGGCCAGGGAATTTAAAAATGGTGCTGACAATGGTAGAAACCTAGTGAAAGACTATGGGGAGTGGTTACTAGGAAACCTCACATTAACCCCACATGTCTAAAAGGAGATTGAAGGTGCGCCCTCCGAAAATATCTGTTTTAATGGCAAGACTTCTAGCAAAGGTAAGTGGAAAAGTAATCCATGAATAACTGATTTTCCACTACAATAGCTTGTACAGTACTCTGTGACCTACTGATACAGAAATGCTGACCTGGAGAGTTATTGAGCTTCACACTGGTTTCAGGTTTGGCAACATTTTTTTTTATGTCAGGTTTGAAAATATAATAGTAGAGGAAGAAAGCATACAGTAAAATAGAGGTAGGTGGTTGGGCTACCTGATAATTACCGAACGGATTTCTATTCTGTGTTATTTAACAGTGCTTCTTTTCAATGCAGTAGATGAAAAAATAAATGCCAGCTGATGTTTGCTAACCTTGAAGTTAGGAAGAGCTGCTGCGAGCAGGGAAGATAGGAGTTCATTACAGAGGGCTTTCCTCTAAACATAATGGGCTGTTGCTGTTTTTTAATTAACTGCTGGACTGGATTCAATGCTTTTGTTAGGAAGAACTTTGGTTGAGAGCAGGGAAATGTGAGTTCATTACAAAACGCTTTCCTCTAGATGTCATAGCCTGTTGCTGTTTGTTACTTAACTTCTGGGATATGATGCAATATTTTAGTAATCCTTTCAGTTGCTGGAAAGGGAGAAGCGTAAAAGAGATCAGCAAAGGGGATGACCAGGGATTTTGAACAACTGCCAAGTTACATGAACTGTTAGGAGATAAACCATTATTTACTTATAAAAGAGCTAAAAACATGAAAGAACATTTTGAATCCAGCAGAAAAGAAATCAGGAATGAAATGAGTAAAGTGGCTACTTTCAAATGTTTGAGCTTTACCATATGACATATTATTTTATTTATTTATTTATTTATTTATTTATTTATTTATTTATTTTACATTTGATATCCTGGTAATGTCTGACTGGGCCAGAAGCCCGTTTTCAGTGGAGAACTGGGGAGAAAAGCTCCAGAAAACTTTGAGGTAGGAAGAAAGTGTAAATAACAGTAATAAATACCAATTAGAAATTAACAATAACAGAAAAAAATATACAGTATATTGGTATTTACAATTTTACAAATTGTATAAAGAGAATTAGATGTATTATAATTATACACATAAAATGCATTTCAAGTTCGCTGTTTATACAATAAAGAGTGGGTAGATTAAGGGGTAGATTAGCCTGGAGTGGTGCAAGAGCAGAGCCAGCAATTAGAAAATTGTTCTTTTAGGTGTAGCTTGAACTTGTGACTATCAGTGTTGTTTTCGATGTGTTGAGGTAATAGATTCCAGATTCTGGATATTATATTGTAGTACAGGGCATCACCATAGCTGTTGAGGGATTTAGTAACCTTTAGAAGTATTTTATTGGATGATCACAGAGCTCTAGTGTTTGTATAGGTCATTTAAGGTTGGGCAGTTGTCAGGTTTGTAGATTATGCTCTGGGCAATGGTTAGTTGGCTGAGGTGTAATAGGTTGGAGAGCTCTATCCAGCTGAGTTTTTTTTTTAGTCCCAAGCAATGTTAGGATCTCTATGGGAGGTTTGGAGCACATTTTGTGATTTTATTTTAACAAGTTTCTAAGTTATTTAGATTGGTCTTGTGTAGGTTGGTAAAGATTTGTTAAGAGTAGAGTAGGGTGGATAGTAGGTGGGATCTGGCTGTGGCAAACCTGGAGTTGTTGGTGAGGAATGGTTTGACTCTATAGAGCAAGCCAAATTTAATATGGTGTTTTTGATTGATAGGCTACATGTTTATTGAATTTTAGACAGTTGTCTATAATGACTCCTAGAAGTTTAATTTGCTCAACTGGCTCAATTATAGTGCAGTTGGAGGAGTAGATGGTGAGTGGGGGGGTGACTGTTTTTGGTTTTACTATTAGAGAAGAACATACATTTGGTTTTCTTTGGATTCAGAATGAGTTGATTTGGGGTACGGTAGTTTTCTATGTCTTGGAGTGATTTTTTGCGTTTTTTGAGTAGTTCAGGTAATGTGGTAGCAGAGCAGATAAGGGCGGCATCATCAGTGTATTGAATGGTGGAGGCTAGTTGGGTTGCAGAGCTAAGGTTGTTAGTGAATATGATGAAGAGTAGAGGTCCAAGGATAGAACCTTGGGGAACTCCTACAGTGATAGGTAAGAAGAAGGAGAGATTATTGTCTATTGGTAAGGTAGCGGCTGAACCATGATAAGGAAGAGGAACTAAGGTTGAATGCTGTTTGTTTATAGATAAGTTTTTGGTGGGAAATGGTGTCAAAGGCTTTTGCCGTATCAAGTAAAATAGAAGAAATGAGTAAGCCTTGTTTTTTGAGGAGGTTAACAGTGTTGGTAAAGCTAATCAGAGCAGTATGTGTACTATGTTTAGGTCTAAAACCCTGCTGAGAGTTAAATAGGAGGTTATTGTTAAAGAGGTGGTCTTTTCTTTTTTCCCTTTTACTACCTGACAATTTATGTCTTCATCACTTATTTCAGCACATTCTTGTATGTCATCCTTATTACTTTTTTCTCATCATATTTTTCTTCTATTCCTACCACTTTTAAAATGTCTTCTCCTCACTCATGTACTTCTCTTTCTTTCTCCTTACTCCTATTTTCATTTTTGCAATCCATCAGTAAATGTCCATGTTTTACATCCATAACATTTTAATTCACATTTTTGCATCATGTCCCATTTCCCCACAAGTATATCATTTTCTTTTGTCACAGTTACTTATCAAATGATTACCTTTTTTACAAAAACAAAACATATTTTGGGCTGTGCCCAGTATTTTACTACACCCTTATTCCCCTCTATATTTAACGTACTTGATATACATATACATTTTTTTTCTTTCTATTTTTAACACAATATTACAGTCTCAGATACCAGTCCATAAACCCTTTTTGTCATAAACTTTTGCAATGTCCAGTACTTTTTTACATAAAGCTTTCAAATGTCCTTTCAAAGTCTCTCTTTCTACCTCCGTTTGAATTTGTACGTGAATTTTCTTCTTTGTTTCCCTGGTAAGTGCTTTTATCACATAAACATTTCATGGGTTACAGTCTTTTTTTTCATATTCTCCAAAAAAAATTTCCATAGAAAAAAGCAGTCCCCGGGATTCAATAACAGTGAAATGCCATGTCGGAATAATGCAGCAGCTGCTGCATGGAATATGGCCACCCAGTGATCCAGTAAACAAGGCTGGGGGCATGCACAAGCCTGTTAACAGCATTCTGCCACAGACACGACTGGATTATGCTAATTACCTCATTTACTGGTGACAACCCTGCAAATGAGGTCAATTAGTGATCCAGTAAGCAGGCAGGCATCCATGGCAGAATATTGTCCACTGCAGAAATGTATTCAGCTACAAGTCGAATACATTTCTGCAAAAATCAAAACGTAGCCATGACAGCTCAAAGTAAAGCATGTATTATAATCCTAGGCATGCCAATGGCCACAAATATGGCATTTGGCATGAGAAACTGTTGCCGTTTAAGCATAGAGCAGTGGCACACAAATGGGATCATGCAGAAAATGAAAAAGAAAATGTGAAAAGACAATTTTAAGTGAAATCTGCATTTTACCATTATAGACTATGACATGTAGAAGCAAAACAATAACAGGTAACATTGGTTGCTAAGGAGGAAGGTTGTGGTGTAGTGGTGTAACTAGGGACTAAGGAAATGGGGTATGCAAATGAGCAAATTTTACTAAATCACTAAATGGGAGGACAGTATAAGGTAGTGGTGTAAACAGGAGGAGCAGCTCACATGGAAAAGGGGTGTGTGATGCTTGGTGCAAACTCATTGGAGCTCCACAGCTACCAGTTAAGCTTAGCTAAGCACAGCTAAGCAAGGGGGTGTGTCTGGGGCTGTATTGACTTATTTCATGAAATGAAGAGTGTGTTCATGTTCACGGGAGGGCCATTTCTACTGCAATGTGTTTACATTAGCTAAACAGGTCTGTGCGATGCGCACCGGGTCTAAAACAAAACAAAAAAATGGAAATAGCAGGACTGTTCACATTTGGGCAGTGGGTTTGCCCAGCGTGCCTCAGGCCTTAAAAAGGGACAGAAATGGGAAGGGGAAAAAAAAGGGAAATAGCAGAATAAAAGCAGTAAAATAGGAAGCAGGTGGAATTTATTATAGCCAGCCAGTCATACAGGCAGCATCTGTAGCACAACAGTATAAACTGTGCAAACACCTTTCAGTCTATTTTTCCCACAAACACTGCACTATTGGTGTACACATGCAGAAGAAGTTTAACCGAAAAAATGTTAGAGGCTGCCATTGCTTTGATCTATCAGTATGTGCTAGAGGCTGAGGGAAGTGAGGAGGATAATGCTGACAACCACCCCAGACTGAGGAGCAGGAGAAGAGTGTTCAGACCCAGAGTAACCTACCAGGGCCTACATGATCTGGTGATAGTAGAGAGCTACAGAGTGGACAGAGACATACTTCAGTAAATCATTGGACTGTGCTGGCCTCAACTCAGACCCACAGCCAACAGAGAGAAACCCATCCCAGTGGATACCAAGGTATGTGTAGGCTTAAGAAAACTATCTACAAGTTATTTTCCAAAGACCTACTGGGACATGAGGGGGATCCCACAGGCATCTGCATCCAGGGTACTCCACCAATTCCTGGATGCCATACTACCACATGCCGGTGAGCATATTTACTTCCCCAACAGCCGTGAGGAGAGAACCAGTAATATGCATCTCTTCCACCATGGGTCAGACTAGCCGGAGGTACTGGGTGAGCTAGACTGCACGCACATCCACATCAAAGCACCACCCAGTGAACAGGGTAGGGTCTAGGTAAACTGCAAGGGCTTCCCCTCCAACTGTCACGTTATGTGCAATGCCCAGGGCATTATCATGAATGTGTGTGCTGGCAGCCCTGGAAGCTATCATGACTCCCACATCTGGCATTCATCACAGCTGTACCAGGCATTTGCAAGTGGGGACGTCCCATATGGCCATCTGATTGGAGATGCTGGCTGTGATGACACCCATCAGAAATGCACACACACCCATTCAAGAAAACCATAATGAGGCACACGCACAAACCAGGATCATTATAGAGCATGTGTTTGGGATGCTCAAGTCATGGTTCCACTGCCTTGACACATTTGGTGGAGCCTTGTAATTCTCTCCAGCCACATGTACACACATGTTCATAGTATGTGCCATGCTACACAATTTGATCCTGTGGAAACAGCTGCAGCAGGAACAGCACGAGGAAGGGTCACACAGCCCCCCCCCCCATTGTCAAGGTCCCCACAGACACAGAGGGACTCAGAGGAGGAACACCCTGAGCCAGCCCATGTAGGTAGCTGGAGGCATGCCCAGTATGTCCTGGCCTTGGTAAAGCGGCAACACATAGCACATACACTGACACTGTATGAATCCAGGGACTGACACCTCTCTACAACTTGCACACACAGTAAAATGCCTGACACACACATCACACTACCTGTAACTTGCCATGTATAGGCAGTATACTGAGTGCATCCGACATAGGCAGCCCTCAAGCACCATCCTACAACTGTCGCAGGCACAAGGTAAGTCAGTCTTCTTAACAATAAATGAATGGATTAGTATGTTCTGTTAGCATAGCTATGTTATTGCTGTATGCATGCAAAGGAATGGGATGGCCTATTGGGATAGCAGCAGACAACTGATAGCTATGTGGGACACCAGGAAATGTTTTCCCAATACTGGCCTCCCCATACTATGCACTAGTGCCCAAGGTGACAAATCTCACTGCAGTATACGTGGGGGCCAACTAACTGGGGGGGGCATAGGTCACAGGCATGGATGTAAGTGTGGGAGTCCCATACTCACCCCTCAGCATCAGCCAGCAAGCCAGCTGCAGAAAACCATTAAGAAATGTCTGGCAAAGGTTCACAAATGGTGACAATGATGAAATACTCCCCTACAGACTTTACACAGAGATAGTACAGCAGGTG
>NC_056728.1:874735451-874807951 GCF_019279795.1 Protopterus annectens | reverse complement strand
CCATAATAGCCCCTCACACACTGTTGCATGTAAACACACCTGGTAAACATGTACATATACAGCTGTACCTTGGCTATGATAAGGTCATTGTGTTTCCACTCTGCCTTACTCAGCATTGCTTCTCTCAGCAGGCTCACAGCCTGCAGACACACAGACACCTGGAACACTGCCAGACTACAGTACTTGAGACTACAGTCAGTCAGCAGTACTATCAGCAATAGTACATCATGGCAAACAAGGTACATACACCTCAATGTGTACCCATAACTACTGCCAGGAGACAGCACCTTACACAGCATGACATTGCTACACTGTACTACAGTCACCCTGTGCATCAGACCCATATGAGCATGTCTGTGCAGTGATAACAGGGTTGTGGCACATGTATCATCACATGCACAGTGTGTGGTGTTGGCTTGCCAGAGGCCTAAGCTGAACAATATGGCTGACATCATGTGTGTGTGTGTGTGTGCCTGGAGGGGGTAATGTTCAACTGTGCCATGCAGAGGAGCTGTGCGTGTCTGGTGATGACTGGCCTGTGATAGGGATATGTGAGTGTTTATCTGCACATCATCAAGTGATGTGGATGCTCGACAC
This sequence comes from Protopterus annectens, assembly GCF_019279795.1. Lineage (NCBI taxonomy): Eukaryota > Metazoa > Chordata > Ceratodontiformes > Protopteridae > Protopterus > Protopterus annectens. The sequence goes on along the minus strand of NC_056728.1, from coordinate 874,807,354 downwards.
AGTGCTGTGTTGGACAGCCATCGACCGCACATGGCAGGATGTACAGTTCACCATCTCACAGCAGGGATGCAGCAACTGGGTCTTCCAGGAGTATCACTGGCATTGCCAGGCCCAGGGACAGATGCAGTACTACTCCCTGATGGTGACTGCTGTCTGCTGGATCTACATGCCTGGTGGGACTGGCCATAACAACATGCCTATGGCCTGCTCGGTGTTGTGTGGACAGCACCCTCCCTTTGGTAGTGCTGTTGGCACTGCCACTACAGGACTGTGAATGTGCAGGGCCACGTGGGCTCACAGCTGATCATGTTGCTGGCCTATGTCCACCTGGCAGATGCCCTACTCCCACCACATGCTCAAGCACAGACATTGCACAGTTGAGCAGGGACAATGACTCACCCCACTGTCTATCCATGACATTGGAAAGATGATGTATGGCATCCCAAATGCTATGGAAGTCATCACACATGGCAGGGAGTGCTGCATTCATGACCATGAGCATCTGTCCCATGTTGCAGTCAGTATGCACATGTGCCTCCATGATGGATTATTGCATGCATCTGGTGACACCTCTTATGACACTTGCAACAGGGGCTTGATGGGCAGCAGTCCTCTGTCAAGCACCCCTGTCCATCTGCCTGTGTCTGACCTTGCCTGCTCCCTGCCTATGGCTGGTGTCTACACTCACACTCACCATACCCAAAACCCTAGTTGTTCCATGCCACCACCCTTAACCTGTCCATCATCCATGGCTGCTGGACACTGTATATGTGTGGGCATATTGACTGCATGCAGAGACATGGTGGTTGAAAGTGGGATACCAAACAATGGCACGGATTCAGACACCAAAAATCCAACCTGTGCTTCAATATGACCACTATCATCATGGGAGTCTGCTAAGACACTAACATCAGGTTGTGAGGGGGAGGAACACCAATACCTGTGTTCAGTTGTGAGGGGAAGACAACATATGTGAATTACTACACTTCAGTATTATGTTTGCAGATACACACACACACACACACACACACACACACACACACACACACACACACACACACACACACACACACACACACACACACACACACACACACACACACACACACATACACACACACACACACTCCTGGTACAGTCTGGCACAGCTGTGACACCTATGGGCCCTTCAGGGCAGACCTTACCATATCTCCCAACCATACTGAATTACTAGGTTTTACCGAGTTTTTAGGGTCCAAATGAAGGGGTGCCACGATTCCCGAGTGGCACCCCTTCATTTAAACTTTTTTTGCTTTATTTTTGAATTTTCCATGCTGTTGGAGCTGACATCATCATGTGCACGATGACGTCAGCTCCATCAGCACTACCAGCCAGTCGGAATTGAGCTCCCACCATCATTTCCAGCTGGCTGGCTGCGAGCAGGAATTACAATCTGGTTTTTATTTTAAATTGCTTGTTGCTGGGGTTAAACTGCTTTGCCCAAGAATGCTTGTAAGTTGGTTTACATTTCTGCCGAGAAGAGAAGGGTTTTGGACATTTTAAACTGTAGCAAACAGACTAGATAAGGAAAGGTGTGTGCGTGTGTGTGTGTGTGTGTGTGTGTGTGTGTGTGTGTGTGTGTGCGTGTGTCAGAATGTGAGTATGTGGGGATTCCTTTGCCATGTGATACATGGGCCGCTAGGTAGAATACTAATGCCGAGAGTCTTGACAGAGCTGACAGTGCTAGTGTTAGCGTGACATGCAGTTCAGAGACTTAGTGATGAGCTGATTATGAGGTCCTTCTCAATGCAGCAATAGCTGCCTCTGAAATGTGTTTTCTCACCATTACAGTAATTGATCTACTTGCAGTAGGCAATTATCAGGAACAGTGAGCATTTTCATGAATCCGATAATATACATTTGACTGCACTAACTTTGTTTTAAACTTTTGTAAAGTTATTAATATTTTGTAGGATCCTGCCCACTTATTTAAACGTTGTAGTTTTGACTCTTTGATTAGCCACAGAAGTTCCAGGATGTACTACTTAATAATGAACAGATCTCATCATGTTGCATTGAAAATCATGCTATTGAAAGTATTTTATGTATTTTCAGATTATTTTTTCTTTTATTTACACCTGGTGGCTAGAGGTATTTAGACTCAAACCCTGTACCTTTGCTACAGGATAAAAAGAGCCTAAAGACTCCCTAGCCACCACCATTTCTGAGCTTTGCCTACATTTTTTGTACTAAGAGGTGAGAGCTATGGTGAGAAGTGAGAATTGAATTCACTAAATGATAGCCATTAAGTTCCAGTCTGCCTATTTTTTAAACTGCTGATTTAGCGTAGTGGTATGTTGTACTGACTATAGTGTTCTGGGTTCAAGACTTGCCAGTAACATCCATGATGGTAACACATTTTATTCTAGCAACTTTCCAAAATTATACAAGCAATGTTTAAAATGTTTCCCTGGTTTCTGACCTTTTGCCCCCCCTCCCCCCCAAAAAAAACCTGAAATTGAAAATACGTGTGAGAAGCTGTGCAAGATGCCTATGGCTTAACACTACTGTCATTCTGTTTATAGTTTTAGTGTGGAAGTAGAGTTTTATGATGGAAATGTTCTGAATTGTGCAGTTTTGTAATTATTGGTTCATGTATTTTCTTTCATTGCCTACAGTACAGCCTACTGGAAAAAATGTTCATTCAAACAATAAATTTAAAATGTGCTTTATCTCTGTCTAACAAGTGTGTTGTATTATACAAGGAATATAACTTAATAAAGTCAGGAAGGTGTATCAAAGAAAAGAACACATGTATGTTTCTTGTTTTGTGTGCAAGGGGCCAGTGATTTGAAAACAGCCCAAAGATAATCTTTATCCACCACTGGCCAGATGCATTTTCTTTGGATGTGGTGCAGGTTTCAATGCTGTTTCAATGAAAGTGAGTTTCAAGGACAGAGAAGTTTTAATGCCAAGTCTATTTCCATCGTGAGACAGTATTGCTTTATCAGATGTCTATTAGTGTTTGTGCATTGATGTGCTGCAAAATGTAAAAATAAAATCCAAATAATCATTGTAGAAGTAAAGCAGTATGCACACATTAGTGCTTATGGTAAATGGGGTGAAATAGCCAGGTAATGGGACATTGGAATGGCTGCATGGGGACGCTGGTGCCATATTTTGGTTGTCTGTTCTTCATTTTGTGTTCGAAAGTTGGTATCGCACAATTCCATCGGAGTGGGTGGGGTTACGTATTTATGTATGCAAATTAGATGTTAATCAGCATACAGATTTGTACCTATTTTTCATGGGCATTGTCCAGATTTTTGATGCTTCCAGGTTGAGAGGTATGGACCTTACAGTAGTTCTGCTTGCCGCAATCCTTCTCTTTCATTGCTACTGTAAGGTCCACAACAAAGGGTGACAAATCCTACTGTGTGATGGGGCCTAATAGCAGAATGGTGATTGTGGCCAAGACCAGCACCATTGGAGTATGCATTACAGTGTTACCAAGTGCAAATGCAAGTACTGTAAGAGCTGACGTACTGCTATACAGGCCACGCACAATGATAAGGTGTAATGATATGTAATAACTGATGAAGGGACAATATGTCATGATCATTAAAATTGAAAAATACTGGAACACTGTCAATTAATAAAAAACGTAACCATGATGAATATAATAAATTCCAACTGAAACTTATTATACATAATAAACCATAATAGATATAATGATGCCAAAAATAACTGTGTCAAATGGTGATCTAATGGAAAAATCTCCACTAGTGTCACCTATAAACATAACCAAAAACAGCCAACGATCTCCCACCTTTAATCATTCACTCACGCAAACACTCACCCTCACGTACAAACAAACACATATATACCCTAACAAATCAAGGACATATAAATCCTAAGGCGGATGTGCAAACCTGATAAAATATATAAGCACTCACTCAAAAATGCACCAAAATGTGCCTACTATGAGTGCGCTGTGCATAAGATTATGGGAGACAAAGATGAGCTAATGTATGGAATAGCCAAAAACAATACAAACTGAAACTATTGACTAAAAATAGACTCTAATGAAAGTGTATAATGTATAGGCACCCATATCATAAGAGGTGTATATACATGAGAAGTGTATATACACATACATATCAACATGTGAGTGTAAATGCATGTGCATGTATATATATATATATATATATATATATATATATATATATATATATGTGTGTGTGTGTATACGTGTATACATAAATACATACACACACACATATATACACAAACTCACTCCCACACACACACCCATGTATAGGAAATGGAAGAAACTAATGTACCAAGTTATCTATATAATAGGAAACATTTAATATTTATCGATTCATTAAGACCAGGAGGTTCGTCTGCTCCTAGACACAACTGCCATAATGACTCTTTCTGCTCCAGCTTGTTATTCAAATCTCCCTTTAACAAACTTTTCTCTACATGGTCTAAGACAAAAAACTCAAATTTCTTAAAGTCCATACATTCCAATGAGTGTCTAGCCAAAGAATTATTTCTATCTTTGTTCTTTATAGCTAAAGTATGCTCATAGATCCTACGTTTTAACATCCTTTTCGTTTTCCCTACATAATAATTGTCACAGGACAAACACGTGGCTAAGTAGACTACATATTCGCTGTGACAATTATAGTACTTGGGTGCCCAAAATGTCCTGTTTACATGCTTCAGTGTCACAAAAGAGGTGTTACTAATAAATCGACACTGTCTACAATTCTGGCACGCAAATGTTCCCTTCTTTCTACTGATCTCCCTAGTAGGTACTGTGTTTGTTCCATGTTCCATTTCTAAAAAACTTCTTATGTTAGTTACATTTTTATATGTAAAACATGGTTTAAAGCCAATACATGACATTAGCTCTCTGTTGCCTAATATGATGCCCCAATTCCTTTCTATAATACTTCTTATACTCTGCAATTCATTAGAAATCGGAAGGGGAAATGCAGTTTGGAAGTCTTCAGTGGTATTAATGTTTCTAGTGCCACCTATTGATATTTCTTCAATATTATCATTCCTATTGATTGTCAAAATTGGTTCAGCTACCCCATGACGAAGCCTTTTGACTTCATTTTCTAACCTTTTTATCATATGTTTCTTATAGCCTCTGTCCAAGAATAAATTTCTTAACTGTAAAATTTCATCTTTGTAGATATTATCCTCTGATGTTAATCGACTGAGCCTGATCATCTGCCCCTTGATGACATTTCTTTTCATATGAGTAGGATGTAAACTGTCTCTATGTAGGTACTGATTGGTGAAACAGGGCTTTCTGTAAACTTTACTATGTAAAACATTCTTTGTGGAATCTATGTAAAGGCAAATATCCAAATAATTAATCGACTTGCCATACCCACTATGTTTAAAGGTCAAAAAACTAGTAGTTTTGTTTAATTCTTCAACCATAGTATCAAATTCAGTTTTTTCTCCATCCCATGCAAACACCAAATCATCTATGTACCTACCATAAAACTTGGCTTTGCTGAAATGTGGGTGCTTTTTAAGATGTTCCTGCTCCCAGTCTGCCATAACAATGTTAGCAAAGGCCGGAGCTACCCTAGCCCCCATCGCTACACCAGATATTTGTTTGTAGATACCTTTATCAAATTCAAAGAAATTATTATCCAAAACTATTTCCATCAGTGCACAGATGGTATTGATCTTAGAACTTCGTAGTTCAGTATTTTGTGTCAGATAATTTCTTAAATGTTCCAGTCCCAACTCTTGGTCTATACAAGTATATAAGCTCTTGACATCAAGAGTTGCGAAATTTATTTCTTTCCAATTCAAATTAGATCGTCCAAGGCTCTCTAATAAGTGCCAGGAATCCCTAATGTAATACTCAGCTTTTTGTGCTACTTGGTTTAAAATATTATCTAACCAAACTGAGATTCTTTCTGTTTTAGAATATTTGGCTGACACTATAGGCCTAAAACTTAGTTCTTCATTGTCACTATGTAATTTTGGAATACCAAAAAAATTACCCAATTTTGGGTGTTCTACCATCAAGAAATCATAATCCAAGTTGTCGAGTTCTTCTTGACATAACATATCAAACAAATGAGTATCTATCTTCCTATAACTATTCAAAACAGACTCCATATTGACACCTTGATAGTTATTGGTATCATTGAGCAGAGACATAATGTGTTCAACATAATCTGTCCTGTTCATAACTACTAGCTTACCCCCCTTATCTGCCCTCATAACTCTGATATCAGAGGTTCGGGATAGACGGGACAAAGCTTCACGTTCTGGATGACTTAAATTATCTACTGTGTCTTTGCTGTTCATATTCCTAAACTCCCTTTCACACGTTTTTTGAAAAACCTGTAATGTATTTATTAGGGCAGGATTGAATGTACTGGGTCTCCTTAATGTCCTATCCTGCTCTAAATTGTTAAGTGCCACATCATGTAAAATATATTTTAGATTTAATTTTCGCATATACAATCTAAAATCAACCAACAAATTACCAATCTTAGTCTTATTAGCAGGAATAAAATTAAAGCCCTTCTTTAAAACATTTACACAAGCCTCAGTCAACATGCAATCACTCAAGTTAACCACACTGATACGATAATCATTAACACCTAGTGGTGAATTCACCACTTCTTTTTGTTTTTCCCTTTGGGTTTTGCCTTGTACTGAGTGGAATTGAACCACTTGGTAGTCCTCTTTGGTTGTGTCCTTAGTTGGTGAAAAGGAACACCCCTGTTGTTATTGGTGGAATTCACAACCTCGGCAAAACTAGTAGAAGCAAACACATCATTGTTGACTAATTCATCATTATTGTCTATAACTTGTCTATCGATGTTTATTGTCTGGTTTTGCCCACCTCTCGATGGATTGTTGTTAGTTGAAAAATCTACTTGAACCACATGATTACTATTTGTTACTAAGTCCTTGTCCACTGAATTGGTAACAGTCACGGTCTCTCTATTGGGATTGTTATTTGTATCTTTACTATCATTGTAGGAACAAATATAGGCCTCATTTGCTTCATAAGCTGCTAAATCCCTTCGCAACTTATTTTGCTTCCTTGCAATGATAGTGGCTCGAAGCCTATTAGTCTTTACTTCGATGCCATTGTAAAGAGATGCCAGTTGAGAAAAACCATTATGATTTTTAATGTCACAGTCCAGAGTCTTAATTTTCAACGTTAAATCTTTTAATTCTCCCTCATAATGTGCTACTAGAATACGCATCATAGAAATGCCAGCATCATTATAAAGTTTCGTTAATGCCAAACAGAGTTCGTCACCAGGGCTAACACAATTAGGAAATTTTGCAGTCCTAAGGCCCTTTGGTGCCAAGCTACGTGAAATGCATTCACTCAAATATTGAGTCTCCAGGCGTAATGTTGTATGCCTGGAAACCAATCTTTCAAGTTCAAAAATTAACTTTTTACAGTTCTGTATTAGATTATTGTTACTACTTACTGGTGGAAAAGTAGTTGAACTCCGTATATCTGAAAATGGATTGGCTTGCTCATTCATAACCAACCCCAAAACATTGCCGGCGTGCTCCAAACCGTCAGTGAACACTTCCGTTTCACCATTATTAGGCAAGATGGTATTTTCGTTAAAGTTGGCATTTGATGATGCTCCTATAATCGAACCCATACCCCTTCTGGTGTTCGTGGCTTCGATAAGGTGCTCTTTGTCACTAGAAACCAATTTCCTGTTCAAGCAACCTAAAACTATCTCCGTGATAGTTTGAATGAGTTCCTGCTCCAACCTTTTACATTGTTTTGGCTCTTCAGCTCGAATAACTCGGTCTCCAACCACTGTATCTGCGCCTGGCGTCGGATGAATAGATACGTCAAGCAAAGGATCCTGGGAGGTAACTTCCGTAGCCATCCCTCAAAATTCAAATCAGTCACTAAAACCAAAAAAAACAAACTGAAAGACACTTCGGCACCCCGAACAAAACTCTTACTAAACCAAAAAATTAGCGACTGTAAGAAGAATGAAAGCAGCCACAAAGCCAGATAAATTTTAGTGCTTTCTTTCACTTTATTATTATCGTGAACTTCCTCAGAAAACCAGGATGCCTCCCAACATCCTGGTTTTATACTCATGAACAGGAAATGATGTAATTCCGATGTTACAATGATAATAATTTTTAAAAATATAAAACATTTAAACACATTAATCAGATCGAACAATTGTACTAGGTTATAAAAAGTGTCATCTGAATAAAAATCAATGAAATATAACAATATGTCATGATCATTAAAATTGAAAAATACTGGAACACTGTCAATTAATAAAAAACGTAACCATGGTGAATATAATAAATTCCAACTGAAACTTATTATACATAATAAACCATAATAGATATAATGATGCCAAAAATAACTGTGTCAAATGGTGATCTAATGGAAAAATCTCCACTAGTGTCACCTATAAACATAACCAAAAACAGCCAACGATCTCCCACCTTTAATCATTCACTCATAAACACTCACCCTCACGTACAAACAAACACATATATACCCTAACAAATCAAGGACATATAAATCCTAAGGCGGATGTGCAAACCTGATAAAATATATAAGCACTCACTCAAAAATGCACCAAAATGTGCCTACTATGAGTGCGCTGTGCATAAGATTATGGGAGACAAAGATGAGCTGATGTATGGAATAGCCAAAAAACAATACAAACTGAAACTATTGACTAAAAATAGACTCTAATGAAAGTGTATAATGTATAGGCACCCATATCATAAGAGGTGTATATACATGAGAAGTGTATATACACATACATATCAACATGTGAGTGTAAATGCATGTGCATGTATATATATATATATATATATATATATAGATATATATATATATGTGTGTGTGTGTGTGTGTGTGTGTATACGTGTATACATAAATACATACACACACACATATATACACAAACTCACTCCCACACACACACCCATGTATAGGAAATGGAACAAACTAATGTACCAAGTTATCTATATAATAGGTGGCACTAGAAACATTAATACCACTGAAGACTTCCAAACTGCATTTCCCCTTCCGATTTCTAATGAATTGCAGAGTATAAGAAGTATTATAGAAAGGAATTGGGGCATCATATTAGGCAACAGAGAGCTAATGTCATGTATTGGCTTTAAACCATGTTTTACATATAAAAATGTAACTAACATAAGAAGTTTTTTAGAAATGGAACATGGAACAAACACAGTACCTACTAGGGAGATCAGTAGAAAGAAGGGAACATTTGCGTGCCAGAATTGTAGACAGTGTCGATTTATTAGTAACACCTCTTTTGTGACACTGAAGCATGTAAACAGGACATTTTGGGCACCCAAGTACTATAATTGTCACAGCGAATATGTAGTCTACTTAGCCACGTGTTTGTCCTGTGACAATTATTATGTAGGGAAAATGAAAAGGATGTTAAAACGTAGGATCTATGAGCATACTTTAGCTATAAAGAACAAAGATAGAAATAATTCTTTGGCTAGACACTCATTGGAATGTATGGACTTTAAGAAATTTGAGTTTTTTGTCTTAGACCATGTAGAGAAAAGTTTGTTAAAGGGAGATTTGAATAACAAGCTGGAGCAGAAAGAGTCATTATGGCAGTTGTGTCTAGGAGCAGACGAACCTCCTGGTCTTAATGAATCGATAAATATTAAATGTTTCCTATTATATAGATAACTTGGTACATTAGTTTCTTCCATTTCCTATACATGGGTGTGTGTGTGGGAGTGAGTTTGTGTATATATGTGTGTGTGTATGTATTTATGTATACACGTATACACACACACACATATATATATATATATATATATATATATATATATATATATATATACATGCACATGCATTTACACTCACATGTTGATATGTATGTGTATATACACTTCTCATGTATATACACCTCTTATGATATGGGTGCCTATACATTATACACTTTCATTAGAGTCTATTTTTAGTCAATAGTTTCAGTTTGTATTGTTTTTTGGCTATTCCATACATCAGCTCATCTTTGTCTCCCATAATCTTATGCACAGCGCACTCATAGTAGGCACATTTTGGTGCATTTTTGAGTGAGTGCTTATATATTTTATCAGGTTTGCACATCCGCCTTAGGATTTATATGTCCTTGATTTGTTAGGGTATATATGTGTTTGTTTGTACGTGAGGGTGAGTGTTTGCGTGAGTGAATGATTAAAGGTGGGAGATCGTTGGCTGTTTTTGGTTATGTTTATAGGTGACACTAGTGGAGATTTTTCCATTAGATCACCATTTGACACAGTTATTTTTGGCATCATTATATCTATTATGGTTTATTATGTATAATAAGTTTCAGTTGGAATGTATTATATTCATCATGGTTACGTTTTTTTATTAATTGACAGTGTTCCAGTATTTTTCAATTTTAATGATCATGACATATTGTTATATTTCATTGATTTTTATTCAGATGACACTTTTTATAACGAAGTACAAATGTTCGATCTGATTAATGTGTTTAAATGTTTTATATTTTTAAAAATTATTATCATTGTAACATTGGAATTACATCATTTCCTGTTCATGAGTATAAAACCAGGATGTTGGGATGCATCCTGGTTTTCTGAGGAAGTTCACGATAATAATAAAGTGAAAGAAAGCGCTAAAATTTATCTGGCTTTGTGGCTGCTTTCATTCTTCTTACAGTCGCTAATTTTTTGGTTTAGTAAGAGTTTTGTTCGGGGTGCCGAAGTGTCTTTCAGTTTGTTTTTGATGAAGGGACAAGACTATACACATTCACTACAGTACCTACACAGTTCAGACTCACAGGGATTCATTCCATTCAGCATGGCAGGACATTCTGCAATACATACAGGAAACATGCAAAGTACTAGGTGTATAGCCTCAAGATGATACCAGGCTATTGGCTCTGATGCCCTCATAAGCCTGTCCCAGACATTTGCCCATGTCCCTTCCAAGCCAACACCTATCTCCCCTGTCCAGCTGGTACACCCACGGGATCCCAGGGGTGTCTCATTCATTTCCCATGTAGTTGTCCATCATCTTCTTCAAGAGGGCTATACACATACTCTGATAGACATGGGGAGGGAGTGTATTTTACAGGCAGTGTATTGTGTGGGACACTGCACTTTCCTGCCAACAAGTACTATACATGTCGCACACCAGGTGAGGGCCCTAAATGCATGATGTGTGAGTGGGATTTGTCTTACAGATATAGGTTCATAGGTTGGTACTAGGCTATTGGTCCTAGGGCCTATACAAGCCTAGCCATAACAATTCCCTGGCTATTTGTTCCCACAATATTTACTTCCCTGGACCCATGTCTAGCAGGGTAACTGATGTGATCCACAGGGTGAATTTCCTATCTCCCGTCCAATCATCAGGGTTCCTTTTGAAGAGGGCCAAAGAGGTGCTCTGCTTGACATGTTTGGGCAGTCTATTCCAGAGTCTGGGGAGTGTCTGGGTCAGGAACATATCCCTCCAGCATGTTTTGTTCATTGTGATGACAAGGTTGTGATCCCTGGAGCATGTGGCTCTGAAGGATTGGGATTTCTTAAGTGTATCATTACCAACAGCTCTGGGTTTGACATGGCCTTGTATGTTAAGCAGAGATCACCTCTGAGTAGATGATATGGAACAGAGTATAACTGGAGTTTTTTTTAGATGGTCAGCATAGGGCATCTGCTTTAGGCCTGTGATTCTTTAGTGAGGTATTTCTGTGGCCAGCTTGCAAACAGAAATGCCATAAATGCTGGTTTGGAAATGGCCTTGTATGCCAGACACAGGTCACCTATGATCAGTCTGTATGACACTGAGTACAGGGACAGGGCTTTCAGCATATCTGTAGTGGAGAGGTGTTACAGACCCTGGAGTTGCCTGGTCAGGAACCTCTGTGGTCTCTGCAACTGCTGCATTTGCTTGGCAAGGTTCATGCCAAAGGAGGCAGTATACTTGGTAATGCATCTGATAAGGTTGGAGTACATGGATATTGTGGCCTCCTGGTTCCTGGATGACATACACATATTTGTGAGGTGGGCCATGTAGACAGCATTATGTACAATGGTGCCCACACAGTGGGAAACTGTCAGGTTGCTACCAACTTTGGTGCACAAGTCGCCTCACACCTAATTGCATGCTCAGTACAGTATTACTGTCATAATTAGTGTGGATGACATCTGCCACAGCAGGGAGAATTATGCCTCTCCTGGCATCCAGTTTGCTGAAATGCTTCTTGCACCAGTCATTAATTGGGTGAGGGCCTGTTGGGGGATGCTCACATCAGTAGGGGAATGTAAGACAGTGGCCAGCTTGCACGCATCTGTATACCTGGTCAGCCACAGACCACTGCTTTTGTCCTGTACCCCAGATACGTATATCTCAAACAATAGAGGCTCCTAGACCGATCCTTGGGGCACACCTCTTTGGAAGACTGTACTACTAGAGGAGGGTTCCACTACTTTGACAAATGGGTGCTATCAATGCACCAGTTAGCTACCCAACTGGTAACATACAGGTTGATGCCTAGCTGTGTAGGCATATGTATCCCGGCTGCCTGGGGATTATTGTCAGAGAATTGGTCTAGGTGAAGGTAGGCAATGGTCACCATCTTACCCTTGTCCTTGTGTTTGCTGACCACTTCTGAGAGGTCAACCAGGTTTAATAGGCCTGATCTCCCTTTGACAATACTATGCTGTGTGGGCTCAGGCATTTTAATGTTGTCAATGTCCCTGTTCATAATGTCCTTGATATTGCCTTCCATGCCCTTGTAGAGCAGGCTAGTTAGGCTGATGTGCATATGATTGGCTTGGTCAGTGAATTTCTCTGCCTTTGTATATAGGGATAACAGTGGCTGTTCCCTGTGCAGATGGGATGACAGTGGTGCTCAGGCTTTGGTTGACTACCGTGCAGAGTGGATCTGAGAGCCCATGACTGTGTTCATGTAGGATGCAGCCAGTGATGGTATTAGGCCTATGGAGACTTCTGTGTGTTGCCTTTGAGAGGTATTCTGGACCTGCTTCCTAATGATGAGGGGAGGGGGCAGGTGCTGTGCATGCAGATGTGTACCAATGGGGGGACAGGGAGGTGATGTTTACACTTCACCTGTCTGCTGTATGAGCCTGGAGACTATTGCTACTTCCAACTGATGGGACACAGGCTGTGAAGCTACTTCTACCTGCTCTGACTAGATTTATAGTCATTTGTGTAAAGTTAATTTTGTTTGACCCTGATGGGGTGGCGGGGGGATGGTGACCTGAACAGTGATGGCTATATGGTCAGATCTTACCAATGAGGATGACACTGTTGATGTGCTACAATGGCTACTCATGTTGGTCAAGACCAGATACAGGATATTTCCACCTGTCGCAGGAGTGTTGACTGGCTGATCAACTGCATTGCCATTGATAAAGCTGAGGAATCTCTGTGTGTCCATGTTCAGGTGGCATAGGTCATGCACACTATGGCTGGGTAGTTGAAGTCACCCAGGAGCAGGGTAGATGATTGAATCCTCACAGATTCCAGCAAGTCCCAATAGCTGTGGTGGGTGTCCATAGTCATGGTTGGAGGCCTATAGCTAGCTATGATTTGAGTAGGTGTTTTGGCAACTGTTAACTGCACATGGAATGTCTCCTGTGTGTTGTACTGTTTGGCCAGCCTGGAGGTGTGTATGTATACGGTAATGTTCAACACTCCACCTCCTGTGTCTTTGCAGCTCTCCATTTGTAGTCTAAACGTATTATGGGATGAGTAACATAACCTGGCAAGGTTAGTGTGCTTGCCACAGCTACAAAGCAGGTGTCAGTGACTGCACACATGTTGGCACCCTACAGGACAAGGTAATCTTGCATTGCCATGGGTGTCATGCTAAGACACCTAGCTCCTGTTAGAGCAAGACATCTGCACAAAGGCACACATCACTGGTGGGCAAAGGCCAAAAAATAGTGTCACTTTATGAATCTAGCTGAAACACACTTAGTTGCCAGCAAAGACGGTGTTGCATTCACAGGTCTACTGGGTCATCTGACAATCAAATGTATGCCATTATGTTATGACATCAGTCTTTAATGGGTTGCCAGTGATGTGCCAGACAATACACAACTGTATGAGGCATTGACTACAAATATGATGCAGACATGTGGTCAGTCTGCAAAACCATGGACAGTTGTCAGGTATGGGCTCATTATATAATTTACTGTTCAACACACACTTCTGCACCTGTTGTGTACTATGCACATACCCTATATAAGTCTCTTACATTTGTAAGACAGGCATATGTATCATAGTAGCATTCACAGAGACATATGAATATTTACAACATTCCAGGTAGCTGGCCTAGCAGTGTGGATTATAATAAGATATGCATACATATATGTATGTATTTAGTTTGTGGTTTAGGGAAAACTTGTTTTCTACAATAGTCTTCACTTTTCAAATGAGAACTATGTGTTTAAGCTTGGGTGGTGATTTTTAACAATTAAGTGTTTGGTTAATTAGATACATTTGCATACAAACTTGATGGGATTTTAAAAGGCTGCGGTATTGTATGGTGTTATTCCTGGAAGGCTTTTTAGCCAAGGTACCAGAAGAAGTGTGCAATAAAGAAGGTGCAGCTATTCACTTGGTTCCTGACTTGTTCTTTGAAAATTTATGGTGTACGTTGTGCTTTGTGCTCTGTGTGCTAGCAGCGTCACACTCAGTATTGGACAACAGACATTCAAGTAGTAGTCATACATGAGCTGAATTTTGCTGGGGTGACTCAGGAGCCAGAGATGTGATCCATGACAATGCAGACAGGGCAAGCAGGAATGGCCATAGGTGTCAGACAGCAGCATGTGAGTCCAGCAGGTCTTGTTGTGACCTAGTGTTTAATGTCATTATTTGACATTATTGCATACCCCTTCTGCATTGCAGTAGAAGTTTACATGATTGACACACCTATTATAGTGCTAACAAGTTTCCTTAGAGTACTGCAAATGGGTAGGTTTGTGTAGTCGCAGTCTGTCTTTGTGTAGATGGGTCAGACCTGTGTTGCATAGGCAGCAGCTTGCCTTTTGTAGGTAATGTGCATGAGCAGGTGATGGCCTGTGCACCAATTGATGTCTCCTACTTGCTACTTGCATCCAGAACAGCTGTGTTGTCTTTCCATTAGCCAATGCTATAGCAACACAGTGCTATAATTAAGGCCTTCATGTGGACCTTGCCCCTTTTCTTTGCCTGTGTGGAGGACATTATGGAGGTGTGGGGGTACAGATTCACAGACAGTAGGTGGAAATACCTCTCAAGACAAGACATGTGGACTCAGCCCAACAACATCGGGGACAAAGTTCCAGACATGGGTACAAATTGTAAGTACGTATGGGTGTTATACACATAGAGGATTGCTAGATTAATAGGGTTTGTCTGGACATGCATTTTCTGCGTGACTTAATGTCTGACAGTGATATGTCTTTGACATAGCTCTCAACTGTCCAGATGCCCACAGACTGCCCAGAGGTTTGCCTGTTATGTATGGTCTGTTCCTCAGACGTCTGTTTTTTATGAAATCAGTGGGATAATGTGAGGATTGTAGTCAGTACATGATGACATCCATTAGTGTTTCAGACATCATATTCTTCATGGATGTTATTTTACAACAAACCCGGTAACACCAGCAACTGTTTCAGTTTGTAACACAGTTATGTGAGATATGTCCAGATGTCTAGCAGTAAGATGTTCAGAGGTATGGTATATCATTATTTAGTGACTGCACTCCTGGTATCATCCCAGGAGCTTAGCAAACTCCTGGAAGTGGTATGCGGTAGTGGCCATATATATGGTCCTACACCCTGGACATCCTGTGGAAATCTGTACAATTGAGAGCTGTGTATGTCTGGCCATTTTTAACAGACTACCAATATTATGTAGCAGTGTTGTGTGTAAATGTTTGTTGGGCTGAGTAGGGAGAGAAGCAGATGTCAGTGTCATAGAGCCTTTTCTATCTGACTGTGCATGCTGCTACAGTTGTTGGTTGTCTATCAGGTGTACATGTTTGTAGAGGCAGACTGGGAAATGTCCTGTAACACCTCAGGATTCCCAGTAGACTTTGAGTTGTGCCAGTACATGTCAGTGTAGTGTGTGACTGGCAATCAGGATATGTTTGTTCAAACAGTCATTGTACTCTACAGTTCATTTGGGGTACTGGTATGTTGATGTGACTGTGGTGCAATTGGTTGTGGGTGGACATTTTCACACCAATATCTGCTTTTTCCTATGGTTCCATCCCTGTAGTACATGATATATTTGGAAATACATGGGTAGTTCCCCAGAGCTGATTTGGGGTAGGGTCATGTTGCTCTTACTGTGGTTCAGAAGGTACTGGGTGAAATGGTTGGCAGCTCTAAATGTTTTTTCTTTTCTGTTACATGACTGCAGTCATACGTCTCCGCTGTCCAGATGTCTAGACACAGTCTAGATGCAGGGCCCATATGTTTGTTCTGTTCCCAATAGCAGTTGTGGGTTTCTGACAATACACTGGGATAATGGTGAGCATTGACATCAGTACATAATGACATTCATTTGTGTTTCAGACCTGGAATCTATCAGGGATTATATGTTAAATTGCACCATGGTACTCTAGCAGACTTCTATGCGTATAACAGCCATACTTGAAAGTTGTCGCTATTGTTCACTCTTTATCCCCCCTATTTGTCAGGCTTTTTGCAGATGTCTTGCAGTAAGAGGCTGGTTATCTATCTATCTATATATATATATATATATATATATATATATATATATATATATATATATATATATATATATATATATATATATAAAATATAATATATATATATATATATATATATATAGATATATGTATATCATCATCATTATCATCTTCTTCTTTCAGCTTTTCCTGTTAGGGGTCGCCACAGCGGATCATTTGTTTCCATTTCCTCTATCCTCTGCATCTTGCTCTGTCACACCAACCACATGCATGTCCTCTCTCACCACATCCATAAACCTTATCTTAGGCCTTTCTCTTTTCTGTTACCTGGTAGCTTCATCCTTAGCATCATTTTCCCAATATACTCAGCATCTCTCCTCAGCACATGTCCAAACCAATGTAATCTTGCCTCTCTGGCTTTGTCTCCAAACCTTCCAACCTGGGCTGACCCTCTAATATACTTATTCCTAATCCTGTCCACCCTCGTCACACCCAGTGCAAATCTTAACATCTTTAACTCTGTCACATCCAGCTCAAACTCCTGCCTTTTTGTCAATGCCACTGTCTCCAACCCATATAACATAGCTGGTCTCACTACCCTCTTGTAGACCTTCCCTTTCACTCTTACTGGTACTTGTCTGTCACAAATCACTCCTGACACTCTTCTCCATCCACTCCATCCTGCCTGTAGTCTCTTTTTCACCTCTCTTTCACACTCATCATTACTCTGAACTATTGATCCCAAGTATTTAAGCTCATCCACCTTCGCAACCTCTACTCCTTGCATCCTCACCATTTCTCTATCCTCCCTCTCATTCACACACATATATTCTGTCTTAGTCCTGCTGACCTTCATTCCTCTTCTCTCTAGAGCATATCTCCATCTCTCCAGGGTCTCCTCCACCTGTTACCTACTCTCACTACAGATCACAATGTTATCTGCAAACATCATAGTCCACGGGGACTCCTGTCTGATCTCGTCTGTAAACCTGTCCATCACCATTGCAAATAAGAAAGGGCTCAGAGATGATCCTTGATTTAATCCCACCTCCACCTTAAATGCATTGGTCACTCCCACCGCAGACCTCACCGCTGTCGCACTACCCTCGTACATATCCTGTACCACTCTTACATACTTCCCTGATACTCCCGACTTCCTCATACAATACCACAACTCCTCTCTAGGCACCCTGTCATATGCTTTCTCTAAGTCTACAAAAACACAATGCATCTCCTTCTGACCTTCTCTGTACTTCTCCATCAACACTCTCAGAGCAGACATCGCATCTATATTGCTCTTTCCCTGCATGAAACCATACTGCTGATCACTAATCATCATGTCCCTTCTTAACCTAGCTTCCACTACTCTTTCCCATAACATCATGCTGTGACTGATCAATTTAATCTGTCTGTAGTTACTACAGCTCTGCACATCACCCTTATTCTTAAAAATCGGTAACAAAACACTTTTTCTCCATTCATCAGGCATCCTCTCACTTTCCAAAATTTCATTAAACAATCTGGTTAAAAACTCCACTGCCATTTCACCTAAACACCTCCATGCTTCCACAGGTATGTCATCTGGACCAACAGCCTTTCCATTCTTCATCCTATTCATAGCTATCCTCCTTGCTAATCCATTGTACTTCATGATTCACTATCCCCACATCATCCATCCTTCTCTCCCTCTCATTCTCTTCATTCATCAACCCTTCAAAGTACTCTTTCCATCTCCTCAGCACACTCTCCTTGCTTGTGAGTATGTTTCCCTCATTATCCTTTATCACCTTTACCTACTGCACATCTTTCCTAGCTCAGTCCCTCATCCAACCTTTCATACAAATCTTCATATGCCTTATCCTTAGCCTTTGCCACCTTTCTCTTTGCCATGCACCTCATCTCCTCATACTGCTGTCTACTTTCTTCATCTCTCTGACAATCCCACTTCTTCTTTGCTAACCTCTTTCTTTGTATACTCTCCTGTACTTCCTCATTCCACCACCATGTCTCCTTGTTGTCCTTCCTCTGTCCGGATGTCATGCCAAGCACCTTTCTAGCTGTCTCCCTTACTAGCTCTGCTGTAGTTACCCAGCTATTTGGTAACTCTTCATTGCCACCCAGTTCCTGTCTTAACTCATCCCTGAATTCCACCTCACAATTACCCTTTTTCAATTTCCACCATTTAATCCTTGGTGCTGCCCTCACAATCCTCCTCCTCTTCTTGATCACCAATGTCATCCTACAAACCACCATCCTATGCTGCCTACCTACACTTTCCCCGTTCACCACTTTACAGTCTCCAATCTCCTTCAAACTGGCCCTCCTACACAAGATATAGTCCACCTGTGTGCATCTTCCTCCACTCTTGTATGTCACCCTATGCTCCTGCCTCTTGTTAAAATATGTATTCACCACAGCCATGTCCATCCTTTTCGCAAAATCCACTACCATCTGGCCTTCTGCATTCTTTTGTTTAACACCATACCTACCCATCACTTCCTCATCCCCTCTGTTCCCTTCACCAACATGCCCATTGAAATCTGCTCCAATCACCACTCTCTCACCCTTGGGTACAATCATCACCACTTCATCCAACTCACTCCAAAATTTTTATTTCTCATCCATCACACACCCAACTTGTGAAGCATATGCACTAACAACATTCATTATTACACCATCAATTTCCAGCTTCATAAACATCACTCTATCTGACACTCTTTTCACCTCCAAAACACTTTTAGCATACTGTTCCTTCAGGATAACTCCTACGCCATTTCTCCTCCCATCCACACCATGATAAAACAATTTGAACCCACCTCCAATACACCTAGCCTTACTCCCATTCCATCTGGTCTCTTGCACACACAATATATCAACCTTCCTTCTGTCCATCGTATCAGCTAGTTCTCTCCCTATACCAGTCATACTGCCAACATTCAAAGTTCTGACCCTCACTACCACAGTCCTATCCTTTCTTCTCTCTTCCTGCCTTCAACCATGCCTTCCACCTCTTCTCCTACTTCGACCAACAGTAGCCCAGTTTCCACCAGCACCCTGTTGGCTAACAGTACTGGTGGCAGTCGTTGTTAACCCGGGTCTCGACTGATCCGGTATGTAAATATTTACTGGTGTCCGCATTAATTATTTGACGAAGTTTTACGCCAGACGCCCTTCCTGATGCAACCTTCCACATTTATTCAGGCTTGGGACCGGCACAAAGAAATGCACTGGCTTGTGCATCCCCAGTGGCTGGGTTTTATATATATATATATATATATATATATATATATATACACACACATATATATATATATATATATATATATATATATATATATATATATATATATATATATATATATATGTAAGAGTACTGCGGATATATATTTTTCCCTTATGTTAAATGTCTGTAGTGCATGATATGTTTGCAAAAACATTATAAACTCCTACAGCTCAGATGGTGTAGTGGTACATTACTGTGATTGTAGTGCCCAGGGGCCTGGATTCAAGACTTGGAAGTGATGACTTTTTTCAATAATGTTAAATGAGCAGACTGCATGATATGTTTGTAAAAGCATTACAGATTCTCACAGCTCAGATGGTGTAGTGATATGTTGCTGTGATTGTAGTGCACAGTATTCTGGGTTTGAGACTTGGAGGGTTGATTATTTTGTTGCTAGACTGATGGAAACAGAATGATTAAGGCACTTTTAAGCAGTTGTAGGTGTGTTTGCATGGTTTTGCATGGAGCTAAGCGATGCTAAGAGATGGTAATTCCTCTTAGCTTTGCTTAGCACTGCTTACTTCCTCTTACACCCGCACTAATTTTCATTAAAGAAAAGAAAAAAGGGTGATAGGAAAGTGGTGAAATGGGGGCAAGCAGGAGGTAAAACATTAGGAAAACAAGCTAGGGATGTGCAGGACAGGTGTAGGAAAGGACCATAGCTCTCCATTTCTTCTGCAGCAACAGCTGTGAATAATGTGTAAAATTTCGAATTTACAGCATCACACCCCACAGGGAGGGGTGTTGGTGACAGATATTTGCAGGATAATTTGTGGGTACATGGATTAATTTTACTGTACATGGGGGCAAAATGTAGAGCTATGTATGGAGCAATGATTTTTTTGTGGGATAGATGTCCTTTTTTTAGGTAAGAGTGGGATGTTGGGGAAGGGGTGTAGGTATGTTTTAGGTAAGAGTGGGATGTTGGGGAAGGGGTGTAGGTATGTTTGGGGAAGTAGGTTGGGTAGGGTAGGTAGCATTTGCAGACATACAAGATACACAAGACAGCTGATAGGGGTGGTATATGATACATGAGGGGGTAAACACCTTGGACAGGGTGGGTGGTTGAGAATCAGAGGCCCATGAGCCCCCAAATGAATACAGTTGGACTGAGGTCCTCACCCATGGGCAGTCACCACTGCACCTTCACAGCCCCAAAGGTGGCTGTGCTGTGGGGCTGGACAAGAGGGGTGGTCTGCCCTTCGAATTCCACCAGGTGGCCCTCCATCTGGCACAGCTGCTCACCCAACTCTGAGCGGATGACACTATGCACCATAACTCGGAACTGTCGGCGGATGATGGGGTCCTCAACGTGCCCGCACCCAGCAAGGACGGGACCTGACCCCTGAGGCATTTCCAGCCAAAGGTGGTGCAGGACCAGCGGAGGAGGATGTTCTGGGTTGGGTCACAGATGTATTGGGGCCCGGTGCCATGGCCAGATGGGGTGGGACAGGTGGGTCCACCGGGATCTGCCTTCCCAAGCATGCTATGGTGTTGTGGTTTTCCAAGATATTTTGGTTAGTCATGAACAACACATTTCAAAATTAGTTACAACAGCATCCCTGAGTGTTCCCATTAACAAAAAACAACAGATTTGAAACAGTTGCATAGCAAACAGAACACATGCATGAATGGAACAACAGTAAGCATTTTAAAAGCATGCAAGTTACATTGCCAGCAACAGGCCACCATTAATGGTATTTGAACAAGGTATGTTAATATGCAACCAATGAAATATATGAACAATAATAGGCCATATGTCCCAACAATAGGTTTTGAGAACAACATACCCGTAGTATATGAATAATAATTATTGATGCAGATGACGGGTGGTGGGAGAGAATGAAAGATCCATTAACAACTGTATCGGCTTCTATTTTTCACAACAGTAATGCTCAATACTCTATGGGTTTGCCCTCACTTTACATCTACCTATGGCCCATAGCTTCTGTGGCACATTCATACCTGTTAGACTGTCACCCTGTAATGGTATGAGGCAGACTGGGTACACTTTGGCTACTTTGGCTACTTTACTGGAGGGGACATTTACATATCAGGGTTACATACTTGACAAAGAAGAGGTACCCTGAAATGATGTTCTGTGAGTCTCCTACTAGCATAGCTCACCTGGATTCCTATATGTGTCCAAGGTGACTGGTAGCAGTCACCACTAGCTGTGACAGTGTGACACTTGAGAGATATGTATCAGGGAGAGGGCATGATGTGTGTACCTATCCTGCTGTCATTTGCAGGCATATGGGGCTGGAGTGGAACAGTTGTACAAGGTATATTACTATACTCTTAATACAGCTACTACACACATTACTTTACCTGTAAGACCTGTGGAGAAAATATCTCTTAACACTTTCTAAATGTTTCTACATCTATTCCAGTATATTAGTATAACCTTCATACAGCTACTATACACATTTCTTTCCCTATAAGAGTCGTGGAGAAAATCTCTGTTAACACTTTCTGAATGTTTCTACAACTATTCAGATGTATTAGTATACCCTTCATACAGCTACTATATACATTTCTTTACCTATAAGTGCTGTGGAGAATATCTCTGTTAACATTTTCTGACTGTTCCTACACATATTCTGGTGTATTAGTATACCCTTCATATAGCTACTACACACATTTATTTACCTGTCAGACCTGTGGGGAAATATCTGTTAACACTTTCTGATGTTTCTACAAATCTTCAGGGTTTCCATTGTGTATATATGCACAAATCTTAGTACCACACCCTGGATTCGAACCATGTCTGGGTGTGCTAAAAGGGTCTATATTACAACCGTGAAACCTCACTTACAGAAATACAGAAACGTCAACACATATTGAGTGAACCGTGAAAACACTGAACGTCCTGAAGCGTGAAATTCAAAATGTCGAATCGGCATAGTTGGCCAACCCCACCACCCGCTATGTACTACCTACCCAAACAAAATAAATAATCCACATATATACACTTAACAAAACCTTACTTCTAACCCATAAATAAGGCTTGCATATATTACTATGTATGCACTTACCTTAACCCGCACCCTAACCCTAAGGTCCGCAACTATTGCACACTTACATTAAGGAGCTATACCCAAATAAACTAAATAATCCACATACATACACTTAACAAAACCCTACTTCTAACCCTAAAGTAAAGCTTGCATATATTATAGGTTCATAGGTTCATAGGTAGGTACTAGGCTATCTGCCCGAAGGCATTTATAAGCCTAGCTGTAATGTGTTGGCTTTCGCCGCCCCCTTAGATTAGTTCCCTGTGCCTCTGTCCAGCAGAGCCATTGAAGTGATCCCTGGGGTAAACTTTCTGTTTCCCATCCACTCATCAAGGTTTCTCTTGAAGAGGGTTAACGAGGAGCTCTGCATAATGTAGATTGGAATCTTGTTCCAGAGAATGGGAAGTCTCTGGGACAGGAATCTATCCCTCCAGCATGTCCTATTTATTGTTGTGGTGAGGTTTAGATCCCTGGAGCGTGTGGCTTGTGGGGATATGATTTTCTTTAGGTGGAGCATGTCCATCAATTCTGGGTTGGACATGGCCTTGCATGTCAGGCAGAGATCACCTCTGAGTAGGCGGTATGCAACTGAGTACAGCTGGAGTTTCTTCAGTCGAGCTGCATAGGGCATCTGCTTGAGGCCAGTGATCCTCTTGGTGAGGAACTTCTGTGGTCTTTCCAGTTGTTGCAGGTGTCTTGTATGGTACATCCCAAATGGGGCATTGTACTCTATGATGGGTCTGATGAGTGATGCGTAAAGGGGCCCAATGACCTCTTTCGATCTGGATGCAAACCCTTTTGTGATTAGATGGGCCACATAAAAGGATTTTCTAACCACTTTGGCAATGTGATTATCAAAGGAGAGGCTACTATCTACTTGGGTCCCCAGATCCCTTATTACGTCTTCCGTATTTAGGGGGCTACCACCTATGTGGTAGTTTGTGGATACTTTGTTTTTTCAAAAGGGGATGACTATGCACTTTTTGGCATTTAGCTTGAGACCATGGTTTTGACACCAGGTATCTGTCTCAGTGAGACCCTTTTGAAGGATGTCTGTGTCAGCCGGAGAGTCAATTATAGCCCCTAGTTTGCAGTCGTCTGCAAACTTGGTGAGCCATAGTCCTCCTGTGCTTGTCTGTACCTCTGAGAAGTATATGCCGAACAGGAGGGGTCCTAGGACTGAGCCCTGGGGAACGCCACTTGTAACCGGTTTAGAGTCAGACCTAGCTCCTGCAACTCTTACCATGTGGGTTCTGTCCGTGAGCCAGTTGGCAACCCATCTTGTGACGTAGGGGTTTATATTCAGGCTGGTGAGCTTGTCCATAATACCTGAGTCGGGAATGATGTTGAAGACCTTTGCAAGGTTTAGGTAGGCTGTGTGGACCACTTTCCCTCGTTTATAGCCTTGGTAACTGTCTCAAAGAAGTCCACCAGGTTTAAGAGGCATGATCTGCCATTAACAAAGCTGGATTGGGTTGGATAAAATGTTTGGAGGTTTCCAATGTCTCTATTAATGAGATCCATGATGATGCGCTCCATAGCTTTGCAGACCAAGCTAGTCAGGCTTATAGGGCGATAGTTCCCGGGGTCCAATGTGGCTCTACCTTTGTGGAGCGGAATAACCATTGCTGTGTGCCACTCTGTGGGCATGTAGCCTGTGGAGAGGCTGAGTTTAAACAGTGTATTTAGGTGAGGGGTTAGTTCATCTTTGAGCTTGTGTAGGACGCAGCCTGGGACACCGTCTGATCCCATTGATGCTGTGTCTTTGGCTTTGGAGAGGGCTGTTTTAACCTGAGTGTCTGTGATTTCAGGGGCACTACATTCTTCTAGTATAGTTATGGGCCCTTTTGGAGGTGAGAGGGGGGTGAAGTTTGCACTGAACATGTCTGCCAGGATGTTGGCTATATCGGTCGGTTCAGTGTATTTTGTGCCATTCTGCACTAACTCTGAGCACATCTGAGAATTGCCACTTAAATTCTTGACATAGCTAAATAATGCCTTGTTGTTATCTTTGGAGTCCATGGCAATTTTTCTTTCGAACCTAGCCTTGGATGATTTTATGAGGGAACATAGTTTCTTGCTGATACTGATCAGGGATGTCTTCCCTTCTTGGGATTTTACTCTTTTCTGTACTAGTTTCCTCCTTCTATTGTATAGCTTGTTTATGGCAGGGGTCCACCAGACTGGTTTCCTTTTCTTGGATGAGTGAGTCTTGGTTTTGTTTGGGATAGCATGATACATGCATTCTTGTAGGTGCCCGTAGAGGGCATTAGTAAAGGATTTTGCAACTTGGACAGCATTATCCTTTAGCATGGGGGCTTTGAAACTTCCCACCTTGGTCTTAAGTAACGTGAAGTTTGCTTTTGAAAAGTTTTTCACAGTGGTTTCTTTGACCGGGGGTGGTGGCGGAATGTGGATATCCAGAGTGATTAGCTTATGGTCAGATCTAACCAGTGAGCGGTTGACCTCTGGTGTGGAACACCGGTCGCCCATGTTGGTGATGACCAGGTCCAATATGTTGTCACCTCTGGTGGAGGTGTTAACCAGTTGATCCAGTGTTTGAGTTTATAAATGCTAGGAAATGTTGGGCCAGGGAGTTCGTACTTGAGTACTTCTCCCAGTTAATGTTTGGATAATTGAAATCACCCAATAGCAGGATGTTTGGTAGGACCTTTATGTTACCCAGTGTTTCCAAGAATGCGGAGTGGGGGTCCTGGGACATGGTGGGTGATCTGTAGCAAGCTATAATTTGAATAGCAGTTTTTCCCGTTGTTAGTTGCATGTGGATGATCTCTGAAGCATTGTGTTGTGCCACTAACCTGGAAGTATGGGTATCCTTGATGAATATGGATACTCCCCCACCTTTTGTATTTTGGTCCAGGTTTTGTGGCCAAAATGTATGGTATGAGTTGTAGCCTGGTAGTGCTGGAGTGCTCTCTGGAGCCTTAAACCAGGTTTCTGTTACTGCACATATATCGATTTTCTCCATACTGAGGAGTGCCTCGAATGCATGCATTTTGAGGTTTAGACTTCTGGCATTGAGCAACAATGCCCTCATTTTTCTGTTACTTCTGCTATTTACGGAGGTGGGTTTGTCTTTTGAGCCTTGCCTGAAAAAGGCACTATGGGGGTGTCAAGAGCCTTGGCCAGTATTCGAAAGCCTAAGGGTGACAGATGCAAGCCGTCTCTAGCAAAGCAGCGTGGCTTGTCAAGCATGTCATCCCAGGCTGACAGACACTGGATTCCCTTTGAATGACACCAGAAGCTTAGCGAATTGTTGAAATTGATAATTATTTCTCTATACTGTGGCATCATTCTTGGTGAGGGCAGGATGCTACTCAGTGTCAGGGTCATACCAGCCTGGGCTATGTGATCAGAGAGCTCCTCCATGTCTCTTTTCATGTAGTCCAGGGAGGTACAGCTCAGGTCATTCACACCAACATGGACAATGACAGAGTCATATTTGTACTTGTTCTGGAGTGACCTGAGTGCTTGTGTTATGTGGTGGATCCTGCCACCCAACAGGCAACTAACAGTAACCTTCTCCTTGTTCAGCCTAGTGAGTGGGACGTCAGTGTGCCTGACTATAGAGTCACCTATTACTAGTGTGTTGGGTATGTTATTTTGCCTTAAGGGCTGTGATTGTGTGGCACACTGGTTTTGTGAAGTATGTGTTTCATGGTTTGTGTTGAGGGGTAGAGGTTGCTTGGATGTCTGCTTTGGAGGCCTCTGTTGCTTTTGCAGATTTTTATTTAGAGCCTCCGAGTATGTTTATGTGTATTTATGTTTGTTTTTTGCCAGTGCTGGTTTCATAAGTCTATGTGAGACTGGTGGTGTGATGCAAGTAATTCCCTTCTCCTCTTGACTGCCTGGTCCAGTCTTGGGTTGAGAGAGCTTAGCCTCCAGTTTGGCTGTATAATTGCATCTCTCACATGTATTAGTGTTTGGTGGAAGGAGGAGAGGGTTGTCTATGTACATGAGGCAATTGTAACATTGCCTCAAAATGCCCAGATTTACCAGTTGGACTGGAGATTACACCTGAAACTGCCCTTTGGACATGCCTGGATAGGTACAGTGAACTGTTTTACTGATTGGCTGGTAAGGTCAAAAAGAGAGCCTTGTCCTTCTCTACAGTATAGGGGGTCTAGTGCTAAGGTTTATTAGTGCTTGCTATGAGTTTTGGGCAAGTGCAGGGGTGTGAAGTGAATGATTTGAGTGCTTAAGTTGAAAGTTTGTCTAGTTCCTAGAGAAAAATTGAAGAGTAGACTTTGTGGAGCCAAGAATAGTGATACCATACCTAACCGGCGCTGACAGGCGTGCAAAACCATGCAAATGCGGGTTTTAATAGCAGGGAAATGAAAGAGATAGAAATTAGCCCAAAACTGTCAATAAACTACTAATCACTGGGCTGAAACTACTCTTCCAAGGACAGATAGGCTGCTCAAAGCTCCCTCTCTCACAGTGAGCAGAGAAAATTCCTTCTATCCAAGTAAGGTATGGGCAAACACAGAAACTTGTAACACAGCCCTGAATTCAGCACTAACCTGAAAGCTGGACTAAACTAGCTTAGAAAGGTGGGAAAACAAGTATTTTTTTGTTTGTTTTTTTGTTTTTTTTTTCAGAAAATAAAGCAGATGCAATAAAAAACACTTGAAATGCACAGAAACGGCTATCACACTTGAGTGTGTAGCCTACAACAGTTAAACAGGTAATTTAAACACAAAAATTACTTTGTTAAAGTGCTGGCAGTAAAATAAGTACAATATGTAGCTGAAACAAGCTTTTTAAATCACAGAAACTCTAGAAAATCAGTGTTTTAGGCAGAATTAGCTAAAGGGAGAAAAAAATGCAGATAAATGATATTTAACCACTCCAAAGTCTCTCTTTTGTCTCTCTGCTGCTGTAGTACTCTGCAGGGCACCAGGCAGGAGCTTGCTGAGCTGTCTACTAGCACAAAAACCTTGCAAATGCGGGTTTTATAGCAGGGAAATGAAAGAGATAGAAATTAGCCCAAAATGGCCAATAAACTACTAATTTCTGGGCTGAAACTACTCCTCCAGGGATAGATAGGCTGCTCAAAGCTCCCTCTCTCACAGTGAACAGAGAAACTTCCTTCTATCTAAGTAAGGTATGGGCAAACACAGAAACCTGTTTATTACTATGTATGCACTTACCTTAACCCGCACCCTAACCCTAAGATCCGTAACTATTGCATACTTACCTTAAGGAGCTATACCGCAGAAGGGCCAACTACGACCATTCGACATTTCAAATTTCGTGCTTCAGGATGCTCGGTGTTGTAGCGGTTCACTCAATATGTGTCCAAGTTTCCGTATTCGCATAATTGAAGTTTCTCAGTTGTAATAGGGAACCATGCTAAAATGAACAACAATGCTATTTTCCATCACACGGAGCTACTGGGAAATGTCTGTTTCTTGGGTGACTGATTTCTGACTATTACTCTCTGGGTTGGACAGTCTGACCTTGTAATCATGAAATTTGTGCATGGCAGATAGTTATTGTACTGTCTATTACTCCTTTGACTTAATACAATCTGGAAAGCAAAGGTTAACATAAGACTACCTGTTTCCCAGAACAGCCTCAGTTATTTCATGCTGTCAATGCCATATTTGCTGTAAAGAACCTGTATACATTCTATTTCTACAACAACATACCAGAGTAAACACAACAGTTTGTTGTATATTTTATTACAGTGAAATGACACTTTTATTAATGGACATCCTGTGAATAAGTATTAGTGTTCCAAACATGTCTTATTCATTAGATGCATTACACAATATACCTACTTGCAGTAAATAATGCACTCCTTCTACTTTATGGCTCTATATACTGCAAGATAGATCTGTACTCACCAGCCTGTTGGTGCATCCTTGTCAGTCTGTTTGCATAGGCCTCAATGTTCATAGCCCTTTCTGCTGCAGCTGTAGGGGTGAGAAACAAACATTATCCATACCTGTCTATCACATACTCAGGCTAGAATTTGGTACAGCTATATCTGGGATACTTACAAACTGCTGGAACATGTTGGTCCCAAGCATCTTGGATCCACTGGGCCAAGATCTATCCCTTCCTATACTTTAGATCATCATAATGATGCCATACCTGCTCACCAGTTCAAGGGATTCCAGTGGCACTGGTGAGGTCACGTGCCAGATGGTTCCACACCTCTGCTTTGTACTGAGAGCTCTGGTACTGGCCCTGCAGCAGTCTGTCATCATGGAGTTCTACGAGGAGTCCAGCCATGACCCTGGACTCCAGAATGCCCTAGTGCTGCACCCAAAATCTCACTCCCTCTCCAATGCCAGACATGTTCCTGCAGAGATCAAACTAGACAGGTTATGGCTGTATTCCTGCCTGCATGGTTTAAATAAGGCCATATTCCCACCCTTTGCTGTCATTGGATTATTTTGAAAATGCTAAGCTCAGCTAAGCAGTGCGCAAATCCACTAAGCTGGGTTGAACAGTGCTTAAAGGAGTAATTGCTGAGCATTGCTTAATCCGTTTAGCTGAGCTAACTGCTGCTTAATATTCATATTTAAGCAATTCTAACACAGGCTAAGCAAAGCTGAGCAATGATAACCATTGCTCACTTTTCATTTTAGAAAAATATCAGGATACTGACTTAATTAATCATTACTGACATATTAGTAAGTGTATATGATTAATTTACATGACATCCGTCTATGTGCTTTCATTACATTATCATGGGGTGTGACTATACTGTAAGGGACACTTGTGTATACACTGCTGATTTCACATTATATGCACTCATACTTACACTTTAGACCAGCTACATTATCCTGGTTGACAAATATCAATTATTAGATAATTTAAAATTAAATTGATAATTTTAAAACTGCTTTCCCATGTAAAAATAAAGCGGCTGCTTTGGTACTCAAACCGTAAATGTCTGCATGCAAAGACAGGACTCTAACCACTGCACTATCTCAGCATAAGAATTTCAGTTGTATATTTTTATTTATCTCCAATAGGATGTTTAAGAAATGCTGGGCAGAGGGCCATAATGACCCACTCAGCTACACTTAAACATACCTTAGAATGGAAAAAAAAGTAAAACAATTCATAAACCCACTTTCCTTACATGTATCTGTAATCCCTGTCAGTCACAGTATGGGTAACTGTGAGGGGATGCAAAGGGACAGATTTTAATTATTGCTCTTACAAACTTAGGAAGTGAGACTATGGTTTCCTAGCAGATCATTGGCAAATCACCCAGGGTTTAAGTCAGAACATACTGACAGAAATTTGGCTTTCAGACTTCATACCCTTCAGGACATCCAAGCTAATGCAACCCTTTTATTCTATCGGCTTTCTGGGTTTGTCAGTACAATATTTAAAAAGTGCCCCAATTTTTGTGCCTTTCTCCTCCCATTATTTATGGCTTTGTACAGCTTTCTTGCTCTAGGAGGGTGAGAAGTATGTGAGGCAGGCATCTGGGCATTCTGCAGCAACCTGCAAAGTTAATGGCTATGGCCATACGGCACTTTCATATGGCAGACATTTGTGTTTCAGTCTTCATACCCTTCAGGAAGTCTGTGCTACTGCAAACCTTTTATTCTATCAGCCTTCTGGGTTTGTCAGTGCAATATTTGCTATGTTTCCTTATTTTTGTGCCTTTGTCACCCCATTATTTATGGCTTTGTATAGCTTTCTTGCTCTAGGAAATTGAGAAGTATGTGAGGCAGGCATCTGGGCATTCTGCAGCAACCTGTACAGTTAACAGCTATGGCCGTATGGCACTTTCATATGGCAGACATTTGTCTTTCAGTCTTCATACCCTTCAGGAAGTCTGTGCTAAACCTTTTATTCTATCAGCTTTCTGGGTTTGTCAGTGCAATATTTATGATGTTTCCCTATTTTTTGTGCCTTTGTCCCCCATTATTTATGGCTTTGTACAGTTTTCTTGCTCTAGGAATTTGAGAAGTATGTGAGGGAGGTATCTGGGCATTCTTCAGCAACTGTACAGTTAAAGGCTATGGCCGTACGGCACTTCCTATGGCAGACATTTGTGTTTCAGTCTTCATACCTTTCAGGAAGTCCGTGCTACTGCATACCTTTTATTCTATCAGCTTTCTGGGTTTGTCAGTGCAGTATTTAGGGACTGTCTCTATTTGTGTGCCTTTGTTCCCCCATTATTTATGGCTTTGTACAGATTTTTGCTCTACAGGGTTGAGAAGTATGTGAGGCAGGCATCTGGGCATTCTGCAGACACCTGGTTCAGTGGACAGCTATGGCTGTATGGCACTTTTACAGTGCAGGGTGTGTGTGACATAACCTGTCACACACCCCTGCATTGTTTCTTTCTCCCCTAGCTATGTCAGTGCCTGGGGACACTGAAAGGCTCATTTTATTTTATTTCATTGTCTACAACCAAAATACTTTTAAAAAGTGCTATACGGCACTTTCTGAGTGCAGGGGGCATGTTAGATGTGCGTGCACTGCTTAGATATGCCCCCCTGCACTCAGTGTCTGAATAGCCATAACAGTAGCACACCTTCATGAATATGCAAGGCACGCTACTGCTATGGCTGCTCTTGCACGGGCACAGTCCTCTCCATGTTGGAATAACGCTACTCTGATATGGCGTTTACTGAAGCCTTGGGAGTCTCAAATACAATGTCACAAAATGTCTCTTTGTTAGTAAGAATAAATGTTCTTACCTCACATGCTTTTAAACCCAAAGGATTTATTAAATTGTCCCACACTTACCTTGTGCTTTTATTTTTCATTTTCTTCTGCCTTCTTTTCTGCTACTCCACGTTGGTCTTCTTTTACTTCCTCTGCATGTGTTTTCTTTGCCATCTCACCACTTTGCTTCAGGATTGGCTCTGCATCCTCCTTTTGTATTTTCTTCATAATGTCCCCAGGAAACATATTTGTCATTATCTGGCTCACTCTGCACCACCATTTCTTTAAGTAAATCATCCTAAAACACTCCTGACTGGACAGCTGTAATTATACATCCATCATTTGCTGACTCGTTTCTTTGAAATATTTCCTCAGAATCCAGCACACATTCTCCAGTCTCGATATTGCCTTTCTTCATCATTTCTTTCACCGCTCCATCATCTCTTTCTCTCTATCTGCCTCCCTGTTTCTCTGGACCACCTCTGACCCTGAAATGGAAACAGGAAGTACTCCTGCAAAATGTGTCCCACTCACACCAATGACAAGTAGGGGAAGTTCCCCAATTCCCAGGTCAAATTTCCCCTCGTAGTATAAAGAACACCTCGGGTCTCCCCTGAAAAGAGGCTATTAGCCTAGTGGGACTAATCCAGTCAACAAAGGATAAAAAAATAAAAATATCACTGTTTTTATGTATTTCATTTTATATATTTATTCTCCAAGGATGGCGCCTAACAAAAGATGATTGACTTTAATAATTGGCTTAGTTTCTGGTGTCATTCTAAGGGAGTGCAATAATTGTCAGCATAGAAGGAGATGGTCAACAGACCATGCTGCTTTGCCAGGGATGGTCTGCACCTCTCCCCTGTCTAGGCTTTCAGATATTAGCTAAAACACTGTCTTCCCCCATAGTACTGTTTTTAGGCAATTCCAAACTGAAAGTACTTCCAACATAGCAAATCAAAGCCAAGAAAATCTAAAGGTATTACTGCTCAATGCTAGGGGTCTAAACCAAAACTCCACTCCCTAGAAACTCTGTTTACCCTAGAGAATGCTGACGTCTGTGTAGTCACTGAGACATGGTTTAAAGCCGCAGAGACCATAGCAGCAATGCAAGGTTATAATGCCTTCTACACATTTAGGCCAGCTACTTCACAGGCAGGGACTAAAAGTGGAGGTGTCTCTATTTACATAAAAAATAAATATAGTTCAAAGCTGGTCAAACAGGACAATGCACTTGAGCTGCTCCATGTTCAAATCACCATAGGTAAATTCCAATACCATTTCCTTGCAAGCTATAGGTCCCTCTCTATGACCCAGGAAACCCATAGCATGTATTTAAACATATTAGAAACACTAGCCATCCAACTCGATACCATATACATGGGTGACTGTAGTTACCCCACTGTTAACTGAGAATCCTATATGACACCAAACATACATGCACAGAGATTCTTGGATTTTGTAAACACAAAGTCCCTGGACCAGATAATCAATACACCAGCCAGTGAGGGGTGCAACCATACTAGATCAGGTCCTCATTAATATGGGAGACTGCTGCACACCCCCTACTGTAATGCCTTCCCTGGTAAGGTCAGACCACAAAATGGTCTCCTTTAAAGTAAAAATAAAACCTGGAGCCCCAGCTCAACCTGGAACATTCAGGAGCTCTCTACTGTGGCTAACCTCTTGATATTAAGTGAGAACCTGGCAAAATTTGAAGCCCTCATAAACCCTGAGAACACTGCTGCCTATGCAGAACTGTTCACAGAAACCCTGTACAAGCATGTTAATAGCTGCATAGAGGCAGCTGAACTCACCAGTACGACATACAGAACTAACTCAAAAAATAAGCCACCCTGGTGGAATCACAAAATCAATAAGCTGTATAACAGGAGGAAGAAAGTCATGGCAAAAATTAGGAGGTACAGCATCCATCAGGATAAAAGCAGTCTCATCAAACTAAACAAACAACTCAGAGGACAAATAAAGTCTACCAAAGCCACATTTGAGGTAGGTTTGGCCTCCCAGGCCAAGGACAACCACAAAGCATTCATTAGCTGTGTCGGCAACCTCAAACGCAATACACAATTTTGTGCAGAGCTCATTGTAAATGAAGCCACTTATACTGAGCCAGAAGATATAGCAAACCTCATGGCTGATAAATTCAGCTCCAACTTTACCCGTCTCTCCCCCTCAACCTTCCCTCAGGAAATATAATCAAATCTAACTCCCCTACTACCTCTAGGGAACAGGTTCTTAATGCTCGCTCTAAGACCAAGAACACTGCATCAATGGGCCCAGGCAATATCCCAGGATGCCTTCAAAATAGCATGAAACATTACCTATCAGGCCCTATGGAATTACTATTTAACTGTAGCCTCCAAACAGGCTCTGTGCCTCAAGAATGGAGAATGGAAACAGTCATCCCTCTGCACAAGGGTGGGCCATCTGCAGACCCTGGAAACTACAGACCAATAAGTCTCACTAGTCTTATATGTAAAGCCATGGAAAGAGTTATCATGGAGATGATCAGTAGAGATACACTAAGCCTCCAAACACTAGACCCAACCCAGTTTGGTTTTGTCAATGGAAGATCATGCCTACTCATCCTGGTGGACTTCTTTGAGAAGGTCACTAAAGCAATGGATGAGGGCAAAATCATTCACACTGCCTACCTTGACCTGGCCAAGGCATTTGCCACAATACCCCACTTGGGGATTGTTGACAAACTCAA
Source organism: Protopterus annectens (assembly GCF_019279795.1). Taxonomy (NCBI): domain Eukaryota; kingdom Metazoa; phylum Chordata; order Ceratodontiformes; family Protopteridae; genus Protopterus; species Protopterus annectens. The sequence goes on along the minus strand of NC_056728.1, from coordinate 874,772,899 downwards.
GAGGTTAGGTACAAACCCGTATGTCACCTGGTAGATAGCCAACTGGCTCACAGACAGGACCCAGAAAGTTAGAACTGGGGATTTCATCTCTGCAAAGAGGCCAGCCACAAGTGGAGCCCCTCAGGGATAGGTCCTTGGACCACTCCTTTTTGGCATTTACTTCTCAGAAGTCAAGGCCAATGTCAGTGGTCTCTGGCTGACTAAATTTGCAGATGATTGCAAATTAGGAGCTGTCATTGAATCGCACACTGACACAAATGTTCCCCAGGAGGGACTGACAGAGACAAACAACTGGTGTCAGAGCCATGGGCTAAAACTAAATCCCATGACATGCATAATAGTATCCTTTGGGAAGTCATCCATTTCTGGTAACTATCATATTGACAACACACCCATTTGAGTTGACCCAGTAGTGAGGGACTTAGGGACACACGTAGATAGTGATCTAGCCTTTGACCATCGCATGTCTACAGTGGTAAGCAAATCATTCTATGCTGCACAACTTATAAACACAGGTATGGCATCTAAATCCAATTAAGTCATTGTTCCACTGTATTCGGCATTCATCAGACCTATCATTGAGAACAATGCCCCATTTGGTATGTACCTAACCAGGCATATCCAACAACTGGAACATTCACAGAGGTTCTTCACTAAAAGAATACAGGGCATAAGTAAAATGTCCTATGAAGACCGCCTCAAGGCCCTATCCCTATATTCTGTCTCCTACAGGCTTTTGAGGGTAGATCTATGCCTGGCATACAGGGCATTGCCAGACCCCACTCTGATATCTGCAAAACAAACAGCACCAAAATTATCCATTCTAAAGGCTTAAACCTTGCCTGTGGCATAAATAGGACCTACTGGAGAGATAGGTATGTATCCCAAGAGACTACCCCATCTATGGAACAGGCTCCCCATCCATGCGAAGCAGAGTTCCTCCTTAACCCAATTCCAGTGCAACTTGAACAATTGGATGGGAAACCAAAAATCTATCCCTGGTTTGGCAGCTACGTCTCTAATGGACTAAGGTAACCCATAAATGGTTAATGTCCCAAGCCCATGCTTACACTTATCAAGGGTATCAGAACTTGTCAGAGATTTGGGATGCATGGCTAGGCTTAAAAAAACAATTGTGGTTGTTAGTCTACTATCCACCTATGAACCTATGAACCTATAAATAATATTTTGGGGGTAATTAATGTTCTCATGTTGAAATTGTGTGATTAGCTGGGTGTATTTAGGTGAGGCATTTTTGCATGTTTAGTAAATTATTTTTTTAGATTCTGTTACTTACTCCTTGATCTTTCTATTGCTGCGTGTTGTTAACTAGTACATCATTTAGTTAAACCATCCTGACCCAGAAATGGCCTGGACTCCATAAGCAGCTAAGGGTGTTAATTGGAGGTATACAAAAAGTCACTATAGGCATGAAAGAGTTAAAGAAATACTTAAAAAAGAATACAGCCTGAAGTATTTCATATATACCTTACTTAAATAAGCCTGACTAAAAGAGATTGTATACAAAAAGACAATCTGTTAAATTAAGCTGATGTTCTAGATTCTTTGCTAGTAAATTAATTAATGGCAACAATACTTACATGTCTGTCATCTACAAGAAGAAATTATTAAAGGTGTATATGAAATAAAATTTGAATTATTTGAGAGCAATCGTATTTATTACATTTGATAACTGGGTATGAAGGATGGTCATTAGACCCTTTTCAGCCATGACCCCATGCCAGTAGGGCAAAACTTGTATTAACAGTGTAAAACAGAACAGTGCAGCAAATAGCAAGATATTACAGAGCTTGTAAGCGGTTAAGCAAATACAAATTAAAACAAGTTACAAATTACAGAAGAAATACAGATATGTAGATATTCATGTTCTCATATAAGATGACAGTTGCAGCAGGCTACACAAACAAAAAATGAAACAATTCTGACATGATACTTACAATCTGTACATATAGGAGTCTATCTTGCATCATATGACAGCAGGTGGGGACAGAAAGTGAATGGTAAAATGTATATTCACGCATTATACTGTGATGTGAACAGTGCTTTACTTACTATGATAGCTACTACTGATTTGCTTAGTTTCCAACCTTACTTCATTTAATATATGCTTAGACTACCCCTGGGATTCAGTAAACTCTGTGTAGGCTTCGCGCAGAGACTACATGGAGTTTACATGTTAGCACGATGGTGCGCGGCAGCACACAATGAGGTTTCATGGGGTGCAACAGTATTGCTGGCTGCTAAATCTTGTCAGCAAACATGAATAGCAGTTCTATGTAATGCACAGCACCTATGGTCCATGGATTTGTGTGGAATGCCACAATGATCATCAGGGCTTCACAAATAGCTGTCATTCTGTTAGTGAAACAAATCTGCACAAAGGCCAATGTAATGAGGGCATAAATAACCAGAGCTAGGGACACATTTCACATAGATGTCACATAGGTATTAGAATGGAACACTCACAACCTCTTAGATAAAGAAATTGTGACAAAACCATAAATAATGGGAGGGATAAAGGGCCAGAAATAGTGACAGATCTTTAATATTGCACTTCCAAATGTAGGAAGTTGATAGAATAAATAGATTGTACATTAGAATGAACTTTCTGAAGAACAGGAAGTTTGAAACACAGATGTCAGTCATTAGTTTCTGACTTCACTCTGCAATGACATGCCAATGATTTGCCAGGAAAAAACTATTATGAGGAAAGATCACAAATATGAGACAAACACTAGACATTCTGCACAGATCAGGACAGTTGAGAGGTATGCACTCAAATGTGTGTAATATTAAATCACATCAGTCCAGAGATCATCCCAGTGATATGGCAGAAATATTTGATAGGGAAAACATCTGGACATCTTGGGAATATCTGGAAAGTTGAGAGGTATGCATGTGCAATATATGGTCCAAACACAGTACAGGATAGTGTACCTACAGTGCAGACTATTGTGATATCCCATTCCTGGCATTCTCTACTGAAGCTGTATTAATGATCTGTAGCAGGACATGGACTACCATGTAAAATGATCACTTAGGAGAAGTGTGTGTGTATTGAATAGGGGTTCACATAAGACTTGCAGGACTGAACATGGGAAATAGGACAGGTGAAACTCCATCATGTACAGCAGAGGAGGCATGTCAATGAAAGATGGTTGTAGAGGCAGCATCAAGCACATATCTATATGGTAGGATACAGACTTTACAGTGCAAATGTGTTATCTGTGACTGACACACAAGGTGACATAATGGGGAGGATGTCTGTGTGAGATAAGCATACTTACATAAATAATGCAGAGGATATCTATCAGGGATCTGGCATACAAATGGGGTAGGGCACATATTGTGGAGACTGCTGATCACCAGAAAGCTTAATAACTGCTTTATAAGTGACAGCTTGGAATCTGTGCTTATATTCTGATCCTGGTGAGAGTAGGTGGTGAGTGCATTGATTCCTGACTATTTCTGGTTGGAGAGTGAGTGTCTGTGCTTAATGTACCTGATTGGTCTGGTTGCGATTTGAGGCATCTACCAGAAAAAGGCTACAAGTCTGCAGACCCTTGCATCATCTGGGACAAGACTGTGGATCACCAAACAGGCCGTGGCCTGCTTCTCTTCTTGGGATTAGTGCTAACATTTTGCTTCTGGTGAGAGAAGAAGCATAGGAGTATTGTATCCCAACAGAGTGAAGCTGTGCTGAGACGAGCATTAATAGTAGCCAGGCAGTAGCCATTCATGCGACTCCCCTCTTTTCATCATTCTTGACAAGCTAATTCTTTATTTTCAGTAAGTATTGCTTGTTTTCTTTCTAACCTCAGAATATCTGCCTAAATACTTCATCCTTAAATTGTCAGGGTCTACATATTAGTTTCCCCTCAAGTGCTTGGCAGCTCTGTACAGACTCAGACACCATGAGTGACATAATTTCCTGTATAAGAAAACAGCTCCATTATTTATTAATAATGACCATCCCTCCTGGCATATTTAAAGGTCAGTTCCCTGTGCTTTCTCCTATTAACCTGGTGAACTTGGGCATTCTGAGGCAGTGTAGCAACTGCCTCATGTATACAGACAACCCTCTCCTCTTACTTACCAACACCCAGACTTGTGAGAGATGCACTTATATATCCAAATTGGAAGCCATAGACTCTCAAGCTAAGACCGGAATAGCTGGTCAAGAGGAGAATGTAAAAACCTAAACTGCAACACATACAACACATAGCCCTACAGAACACCCACCATCACAGCTCTCACATAAAAACACAAACCACACAACCACCTTCGCAGAGGCTCTCAATAGAAATCTACCCAAACAGCAGAGACCTCCAAGGCAGAAACACACTCAACCACCACAACACAGCACAAACCACAATACACATAGCTCACCTACATGGGTCTATATTAGATAATCAAACTTTCAAAAGTTTGAGTGTCATATGGTTGACACCATATGATTGAATATTTGAAAGTTTGAAGGTTTATATGGAGTTCTCCATACAGCATGAAATGGGAAGATTTCCCTTTTCTGCACTGTAGTGCGATCTCAGAGTTGGTATATTTAAACAGTGGTGAGTGTGGTGGGCTCAGCCCTCCACGTGAGGGGTGCAAGGGGGCTTGACCCCCTGCTTAAAATGTTCAAGTAGGTTTTTTGTGTAGTTTACTTTTTTTATTAGATGTTTGAACTTTTACAAGTTTAATCATATGGTGTCGACCATATGACAGTCGAACTTTTGAAAGTTTGATTATCTAATATAGACTCCCACCTACACAGTGCGCTCCTCAACCTAAGCCTCTAAGGCAAAACAGCTTGCCCAATACACAAATCATAGGTGACTTGATAGTGAGGCACACTGATGTCTCTAGATCTCTCTCAATTTGGTTTTGTGAAAGGTAGATCATGCCTACTCAACATGGTTGACTTCTTTGACTTAGTCACCAGAGCTGTGAATGAAGGCAAAGCAGTTCATACAGCCTACCTTGATCTGGCCAAGGCCTTTGATACCATTCCCCACTCAGAAATTATTGATAAACTAACCAAACTAGACATCAACCCCTATACCACTAGGTGGGTTGCAAATTGGCTTACAGATAGAACCCACAGTGTGAAAGTAGTGGACTCCAAGTCAGACTGCCGACCAGGCACAAGTGGAGTCCCACAGGGATCGGTCCTGGGTCCTCTCCTGTTTGGCATCTACTTCTCAGAAGTCCAGACCAACATGGAGGGACTCTGTCTGACAATGTTCCCAGATGACTGCAAGCTGGGAGCTTTTATTAACTCTCCAAGTGATGTAGAAATCCTACAGAAAGGCCTCACTGAGACCAATGACTGGTGTCGAAACCACAGCCTTAAGCTTAATGCCAAAAATGCATCGTCATCCCCTTTGGCAAAAACTCAGTTCCCACTAATTACCACATCGATGGGAGCCCACTGAATACTGAAGGTGCTATAAGAGATCTGGAGACACAGGTTGACAGCAACCTCTCCTTCGACCACCACATTGCCACTGTGGTCAGAAAGTCCTTCTATGTGGCACATCTCATTACCAAGGGTTTTGCATCCAGGAAGAAAGAGGTCATCATTTCTCTTAACAACTTGATTGGTATTCAGCACCATCAGACAGTCATGTATAGTCCACAGAAAGAATACCTAGGTATGGCCAATAAGCTGTGTGACAGTACAGTGTGACAAAGGTGGTACACTTTAGTTACACATCACTGGAAGTTGTGTGGAGAGGTACATGAAGAAGGGTGCATTGTACACAGGTACTGGTGTGATAAAGGTTGGGAACCATGAAGTTATTATGGCCTCTGATGTGCATGACCTTCACATATCCTGTACTATTGTTACATTCAAGGGAGAAGTCAGCACTGTGACCACATGCTTTTGGATGTACTACTTACCATGTACCTCAAGACACAGGTTACATATCTATTGGTCTGATTATAGGTGGTGATGTTCACATTACTTGGGTGCTGTGTCTGTTTCCTGATTCAAGAAATCCAGCCATGTTTCTTGTCAATGCAGGTGTTGATATGGGTGTATAAGCAGTTTTTGACCTTTGTTTATGCAGTCTGTATTATACTAATATCACAGATGGAGTCAATGGTTCCCCACAAGCTGTAGCCCTCAGGCAGCTCTTTGGGCACATGTGTATGTCATCTGTGATGTCCATCACTTAACTAATGGGAAGGATAGGGTATAACAGACACTCCTGATGTACCAACCAGATCACTGAACCTGAGATACATGTCGCGTCACACATGTCAACATAGCGAGTTGCCACGCATATCATACACTGGTCTACCCATTTGGTAGTATAGCTATTTATGGCCACATATGACAATGTTTATTGAATATCTCATTGTGGATTTGTGTCAAATGCCTACACCTGTTCAAGTTCCAGAAGATGATGTCAACATGCATGTCTTCAATGACCTGTTTGAGAACATCTAGCAGATGTAATGGATGTGATGTAACATTAATAATTTACACAGTTCTGTTGTACATACCTGGAATATTACTAGTGTACATGTTGAAGAGGTCCATGATGGCATGTTGGTGTACCTCACAATTGAGGAGTGTCAGGATTTCTCTATACATGCATACAACAGGTGCTGTTCCCCCAACTCAGGTGGATGTATGTTGATATACACCCTTGTATGGGAGCATAGACCATGTGGAGGGTGTGTTGAACTGTGTATTCAACTGTATCAGCAAGCTGTATGTGCAGTCATGCCATAAGTGATCTGTGATGTTGTCACAGCCCACTGATTCAGTGTGATATGCCTGGATGAAGGTAAGATAGTGCATACTGCCTGTTGTGATCTGACCTAGGGTTTTGACACAATCACATATGCAGGCATCATTGAGAAAACCCCCAAGTTGGAGATTAAACCTTGCATCAGTTGATGTGTAATCAACTGGCTGACTGACAGAACACATCATTTGAAAGTTGGGGAATCAACCTGTACCAGTAGAGCTGTCACCACTGGAAAAACCCAGTGATCTGTGCTTGGCCCTTCACTGTCTAATCTGTATTTCCTGACAGTTTCAGCTAAAATACATTGCATTTGGCCTACCAAATGTTCTGAGTCTTGCATATTGTGTGCTATCATTGAGTCTACTAATGGTGATAATATAATACAGGAAGACCTAACACACACAGCAGAATAGTGACAAAGACACACAATGTACAAACAAATGCAGAAATGTGTCTTTGCAATGTTGTCCATCTAAAATGTGGAGTTCCATGTTAATCACAGCATTGACAACAGTCCTACTATATAGAAACCCAGTGCTGCAAGTACTGGGAACACATGTAGATAACAATCTGAACTTTAACCACCAAGTATCCATACTGCTATTGAAAGCCAATGTTGTGCACACCATAAGTCATGCCACCATACTGAGATTTTAGGATTGTATGACAACACTGTAATCAAGCCTCATTACAACACTAACACAGTATAATGCTCTTTTTTACATGTACCTCACCAGACACATGTAGCAGCTGGAGAAACCACAGGCCTTCTCAGCAAGATAATACTGGGCCTACAAACCTTGCCATGATGTATGTGGATAGACTAAAAGCCATGCTATTGTAATATTTATGATATAGGCAGAGGTGAAGTCTGCCTGGCATTCAGGCCAGTCGCTGACCCTGCACTGGTGGGAGTACTGCATTATCCAAAAATGTGATATAGCTGATGACATTGCCAGTGTCTGGTAAAGAGAATATACTAGTGTCCCACATGCTGGTGTAAAATGCTGTTTGTAATGTCAAGCAGCAGCTCACACACACACACACACACACACACACACACACACACACACACACACACACAGTTGACTGCAGTGAGACCAGAACCCTTACCTGTCTAATTACACAGACTATAGAACACAGTACTCTATGCAAGTGCCACAGCTCAAGTCCAACTTGGAGTGTGTCAGACAACACTTATAGCTAATGACATCAGCAGTGTCTGTTGAGGAAAAGATAACAGTGCCCCACATGCTGGTGTAAAATGTGCTCTGTAATATCAAGCAGTAGCGCGCACACACACACACACACGCACACACACACACACACACACACACACACACACACACACACACACACACACACACACATATACATGCACACACACAGCAGTTTTAAGTGTCATTACATAGGAGTAACCACAACTGTTTGCCACTGCTCATCATTCCTGCACAATGTGCACCTCCATGCAAACATGGAGCCCAAAAAGTGAATGGATCCATTGCTTCTCCAGCATTGATAAAGTCTGACAGTTGCTACTTAACTGACTCTGTGACAGCATGTGTTAATGCAGTTAATGCAGAGATACATTTCTTTGTGGGGCCAGATGGTAGAGGGTTTGAATACAACTGTATCTAACACTTGTGACTACTTTTGCATTACTGTTGCTGCACCTTGGTATGAATTGTGCACCATCACACAATAATGCATTAAAGAAAAAAATGGGGAAGGTAAAACAGTGGTGAAATGGGGAGCAGGCAGGGGAAGAACAAATGGAAATCAATGCAAGAATCTTCAGGAGGGAGATAAGAAAGAACCATAGCTATCCATTTATTCAACAGTAAAAAATGATAATATATGCAGAATATTAGCTGAATTTGGACATTCACCTCCAGAGAGAGTAGTGTCCGCAACACAATCATGTTGTATAGCCAATTGTACTAAATCAAGTGTGTCAAGAAGGCACATTGCAAAATGGAGAGATATGCATGGGATGACATTTTTTGTGGGACAGGTGCCCATTTTGTTTAGTTTTTTTGAGAGAGGAATGTTGGGGAAGGGATGTAGGTATGTCTGGGTCTGGTAAGTTAAGTACAAGATAAGATGCAGGGACGATAGACACAAGAGATCTGTGGACACCGTGGTTGGAGTGAGGTTGGAGACATCTAGAACCCATGGTCGTCAAGCTGGGTGGCAGTCAAAACTGAGTCCTCACCCACAGGACTGTCATCACTGTCACCTCACTCCACCACTGGCTGGAGCACTTGATATCTTCTTCTCCTCCTCCTGGTACTATGTACAATGAGGGACAGCAGCCTCTCCAGCCAGTGTAGGCATGCATCAACAGTGTGGTACACAACCTTATGGACCATCCCTGGCAACTTGGTGCAGGTGATAAACTCACCACCTCTGCCACTACTCCCAGAGGGAACCACTGGACTAGCCACCAGGGCATGCCTACCTGAGGGAGCAGGTAGTGCAAGGGCAGTAGAGGTGGTGCTGTCAGGTTGGCTCCCAGATGTGCTGGGCAACAGTGCCAGGGCCAGTGGAGTGGGAGCAGGTGATCCTGTGAGGCAAGCTTAACCCGCTGTGCTTTGAAGCATTTCATGATGTGGTACACATGGATGACATGGATACATATTAACAACACATAACAAAATAAAAAATGAAAAATAAAAAACAAAATTAAAAGTAAAATAAAAAAGAGAGATAAGGGTTGAGGTAAGAGACAGAAAGAGATAAGGTTAGTACTGTCATATGTAACATGCAATGCATTAATATGATTATTTGACTCTATTAGCTTAACCTTTAATCTTAAGACTACCAGCTCCTAATAGTCAACTTTTACTTTTAAGACTACCAGCTCCTAATAGATGCACACTATACTACAGATTGCAGCAAGTGCTCCTTGACATGTGCATATATTGTGCATATGACTGTTCCAATTATACAGGTTGCAGTTTACAGCAGACCATGTGTGTCACTGGTATAAACCTTTATGTTACACATAGTTTTATTTTATTTTTATTTATTTTACATTTGTTTACCGGGCTAGTCCAACTGGATACATGTCCATTTTCAGTGGAGGCCCGGGGAGAAAAGCTCCGCTACAATACTACTTAAGTAAAAATAAACAAAATGTACCAAATAACATACAAATTAATAATAGAAAAACAATGTACTTTAAGCCGATGGCAGGATGTAATAGTATTCGAGTACAGTAAGAGATTTAGCAAAGAAAGATAAAAGTAAAGAACTTAATTACTCTATTACAACTTCATTGGAAGTTGAAAAAATATTTATGTATGCCTTTATTACATATGGAATAACAGAAACAGTTATATAGAGGATAATTTAGAGTGTTAGATATAAGAAGAAAAAGAATGGGTGTAAAGAATCAAAAAGAAGGAGGTAAGAATGCTTAGTCAGGGTTATTGCAAGAGCAAAGCCAGTGGTTGGATAAGAAGAGTTTTAGTTTAGTTTTAAATATTGGGAGTGATGTTTGAGTTGTGAGGTCTTGAGGTAGTTGATTCCATATTTTACCAACTGAGTTGGAAAATGTGGAGTCACCTGCTGTGTTATTAGATAGAGAAGTATGAATCAATATTTTGTTAGAGGAGCGTAGGTTTTTTAGATTGTTATAGGGTTTTATGAGGATGGAGAGCATTGGAGTGTTGTCAGGGAGGTAAAGGGCTTTATGGGCAATTGTAAGTTGACTAAATTGTATTTGGTGGAGTAATTCTAGCCACCCTAATTTTTTTAGATTGAAGCAATGATGAGTCCTGTATGGAGAGGCTGTAGCAAATCTGGCAATGTTGTTATATGATGTAGCTAGTTTGTTAAGATTATGTTTAGAAAGATTAGTATAAATAGGGGAGGCATATAATAGGGTAGATATTAAGTGGGTTCTAGCTATTGTAATTTTAGCTTCTGGAGTAAGGAAAGATTTGATTCTATAGAGAGAACCTAGTTTTCTGTTAGTCAATTTTATTGTAGAGTTAATGTGAGTGTCAAATTTTAGTTGATTGTCAATTGTAATACCCAGGAGTTTGGTGGTTTGGTCTGGAGAGATAAGGGTGCCATTGTTGGATGTGAGTGTGAAATTAATGGAGTGAGACAAGTGAGTGGGAGTAAAAATCAGGAGTTTGGTTTTCTTTGGGTTAAGGAGGAGACAATGATTAGAGAACCATTGCTCTATAGTAGTGAAGGTGTTTTGTGTGAGAGAATAAAGTTCCGACTGTGTTGGGGCTGAGGAAATGATGGTTGTATCATCTGCATATTGAATGCAAGTTGATAGGGAGTGGCTAGGTGAAGGTCATTTATAAAAATAGAGAATAGTAGAGGGCCTAAGATAGAACCCTGAGGGACTCCTATAGAGGTGGGGAGGAGATCAGAGAGATGGTTATGCCAGAGTACTGCCTGTTTTCGGTTGTCCAGATAAGATGTGAACCAATTTAAGGCTAGATTGTCAAGAGAGGGACTTGAGACGATGGAGAAGAAGTTGGTGGTTGACCATGTCAAAGGCTTTAGACAGGTCAACGAAGAAGGCTGAGGAAGGAGTATTATTGTTGCGGTTTTGTTAATAGAGTCGATAAAGGATAGTAAGGCTGTAGTAGTACTATGGAATGGGCGAAAACCATGTTGGCACTTAGCTAGGAGGTTGTGGCTTAGTAGGTGATTTAGTAACTGTTTGTGGATGCATTTCTCCATTATTTTTGCAAGTGGAGATAGTAATGCTATGGGGCGGAAGTTGGAGTATTCAGTAGAATCACCTCCTTTGAACAGTGGGATGATATATGAGATTTTCCATATAGATGGAATTGTACTTTCTTTTAAGGTCCTGTTAATCAGTATAGAGATGGGGTAAGCTATAGCTTTTGCACCAATTTAGTTGAAGAATTAACATTATTGTATAGTCGGGAAGTGTGGTAGTTGAACCCACAAGTACTGACTAAAGTTTAATATTGTACTCTTGGTTTGTGCTATAGACTAATGCATGCATACTTGCTTTACAGTTGGATATACATGCTCAATCTGATACAACTCTATAAAATACCAAAAAAGCTATCTTTAACTTTTAAAGCTACAGTAACAGTACTCTTCTGCTGCATACATACCACATGCTTCCCTCATCTTTACAAATCTAGCCCCAATGGGTTCTTGTCTTAATCTCCCTTTCCATGGCAGCTGTAGAAAAAAAAAATAGAACAGAATACTAATATGAATACCAGTCTTGCCTATATTCAGCTTTTAAAAGTATTACAAGTACTCTCTGTAGTTGATACTTACACATCTTTGGAATGTCTGCAGTCTTAAATTCCTTGATCCAAACATTGAGGGTATCCCCTCTTATTCTGACGTAGGTCAATAAAGTGATGCCTACATTGGTCACCAGTTCACAGGATACCGGTGGCACTGGCTACAGCCCAGGCCAAACTATCTCAAGCTTCAGATTTATACCGGGAGCCAGAATAGCCCCCCTGCAACAGCCTGGCACTGAGGTGTTTAACTAGGAGTCAAAAAAATCTTGGACTCCTGGACACCCCCTCTCTGTGCCCTAAATGTCATACCCTCTCCATGAACACCTGCCATGTCTATCATAGATCAAGAGCAATGGAGACTGATGGTTTCCCAAAAATTCCAGTTATTGTGTTTAATGGGAGTGTGCACACTGTTTGAAAATGTTGTGCATCGCTTATCATTATGCAAACATGGTCCACTGAGCAACATGTTTGCACAATGGTAAGTGGTGCACAACAGTGGCAAGCAGTGAAAAATGACATAATTGCAGTTGCAATTATGAAGATTATTGGATGTACGGGCAGTTGTGTATGTGTGTTAGGCAAATCTGAAGGCCATGCCAGTCCAGATAGCAGAAATATACTTACAGGAATATAGTGCACAGTATACCCACAGTCATACATTTTATAATAAAGTGATAATATATAATGGAAAGTGGAACAAAAGTATAAGTGCGTGGCACATGCTGTATTCGGACCCTGGACCATGTCTGTGGCAGTCCTACACTTACATCTGTTGCCACAAGAGGGTTGAGAGAACACTTGTCTATGTTGAAGTTCATTGCTGTAAACCGCAATGTCACAACAGTAAAACAGAAGTTGCACACCCTGTACTAGAAACCAGGATCATCTGTACTCCATCCCTACACTTACACCTGTTGACACAGGATTTGTTACATGACATTCCCTAGTTTACTAATCATTCTGAAGGTCTTGCTGTTAACCACAGTGCAACATCACTTAGTGGTTTTGTGCTTGGCCCAATAGCATTAATTGAATGCGTCTGGTTTCTATTTTTAGCTGTCTGTGTCCTGTCTGCTTCCTGGATGGGCCAGTTTGTGCACTGCTGTGCTTTATGACAACTGGATAAGCACAACCAAACCGGACATTCATTTTTCTCTGTTTCCTTTGTTTGTGCTAAGCAGTGTATCACTCCATGGTACAGTGGTAGAGTATGGGACTCGAGAACAGGTACGTGAGTTTGAGACCCGACGGTCCAAACTATAGTCCCTGCTGGATATGGGCATCAGGTGCTGACTTGCCAGAACATGGGCTAATTTCTTGGCTAGGCTTGTAAGGGCCTCAGGGCCAATTGCCTAGTAACTTCATATGATCATAAACACTGGCAAATTAAAAAAATAAAAAGAGAGGAAAGTGTATGGTAGTTGAAATTAGGAAAAGCAGCCTATGACATACACACTAGAAAATGTTAGTATACATGACATATTACTGCACAGATCTGGATTTGGACTCTCACTCCAATGTACCTTTAGAAGACAGGATGGGGGCCTTATCCCTCTTGGCCATACAAACAGCTTTGCAGCAAAGAACTTAAATCAATATGCACACAACCAACTGCAACAGCATCTACAGTGATATCAAACCATACAAGCATTATTTTTACATTAAGTAATTCTAGATGTAGTGCATCTAGTGATGACACAACCTGTTATGATTATTGCTTGCAAATATACAGCTCTGCCTTACATTTCTGTGTTTGTTGGCTATTCTTCATTTATCTGAGCAGTAAGCTGAGACATGCAGTGTGTAAGCCATCTATATCATTGGCCTTAAAATGTGTGAGGATATTAAATGGAAATAATATCATATGCAGTTGCCAACAAATGAAGGGCAGGCTGGATGTTAAGGAACACAACCTGTGACTTGTGTGCTGCCTACTTACATTTCCAACCTTGCATCTGACACTTTGTAGATGTAACCTGACACACTCAGTGGAAGTAAGGCAGCCTGCAGTGCTATTGTGTTTTCTTTCTCTAAACCACTAATCATTCACATGTGCAATCCATTAAAAACAAAACAGTGAGTGAGTGCCTGCAGTATTTTTACATCTCCTATACAGATCCAAGTTTTTGGGATTCATCAGTTCTAATGAGTTTACACCTCATTTGCATATTCACCATGCTAACAGCCCTAAATTTACATCTCCTACACAGATCCAAGTTTTTGAGATTAAGCAATTCTAATGAGTTTACACCTCATTTGCATATTCACCATGCTAACAGCCCTGAATCAACACCATATAAAAAGGCATCTATGTAGTTAGGCAAATAGATGGTGAGGAGATTTGTATATGTTTGAAAGACTACAAAAGCTGATTTTCTTCACAATCTATCTGTTCAGAGGATTATTTAACTTCAGAAGGTATGTTTCCATTTTGCCACATACATACTGCATGTGCTGGGAATGTATATGAGAAAAATCTTAAGAAAAGGCTTTTACAGTTTTATTTGTATACATTAGTTAGAAGTGTACTGATGGCATGGGCATGTTTGTCAAGACATTTCAGATGTATACATGATGGCAAATACAGGAAAATAGAATGCTGTGTGATAAATATGTACAAATGTTTCAGGTACAAGCTCTTTGATAGCACTTTTAACATTTCAAAGATGGTTTGTTAGCAAAATGTGTCATTTGTCTGTTGTTTTGGGTGGGGGGAGCAAAGCTGAGTTACTGTTATGGCACAAACAAGGATGGACTGTTCTTCTGGGGGAGAGCAAAGGTGAGTTACTGTTATGGCACAAACAAGGATATGTTGCTCTTGTTACACTCTTTGTTTTGCATCCTGCATTTTGTTCATATTTCACATCTCTAAACTAATTTATGTTTCTTTACCTTTTCTATTTTACCTGGAAACAGTTATTTCGTAGTTATGTGATACTTGTGTGTATTATCCTTCTGTTGTCTTTTAGGACACCTACGAGTATGCCACCCAGCCATGTCAATCCACAGAGAATCCCCTTCAGCAATGCCAGGAGCCGACTGATTGTAGATGGCTTTAGGCAACATGGTGCCTTTCTGTTGGAAAGGGGATAAGGTGATATGGCACATAAGATGTAAATATGGTGGCAGATTGTGTATGATGTCAATGCCGTGGGTGACCATGGCAGGGCATACGAGCAGGTGCGCCATAGGACCACTGACATGATCACATCTGCACAGCAGTTGCAGTGGGCCATGACTAGATGGTTACAAGAGGAGGGCCTGCTAGGGAACCACCAGTAACCCCAATCATATCCCAGGAGGAGCTTCCAGGTAGGTTTTGCTATCAGAACAGTTGTATACTGTTATATAGTAAAAGAATTGAAATCAATAAGTTAATTCTGTGTCACATGTCTTTTTTGTGGAGATTGAAAATTGCTACAGGTATAAGCTTAGGTTAGAGTTGTCTGCCACATTCTTGTAGAAATTATAGTTAATGGACATATAGAGAGGTAAATGTATTACCCTCTGTGTTACTGTTAATTGTGATGATGTTGCCCTTGCATCTTGCTTAACTTCTTCCAGGACCATCTGGACTACAGAGGAGCATTTTGTCTGCAGATGGTAAGGCAAACATTTTTATGTTAGTACTGCTGAGCAGTTTAAAGAAATATTGTAGTGTGTGATGTTGATCTCAGGCCTGTTGTGTGTATTGCTGTACTGTCTGTAATAGTAGCTGCACTGTTGGTTTGTCGGCATATATTGCACTATAATGGTGCAGGTATTAATTTATTCCTGTGTTTCTTGTTTTTTATCACAGGTGATCATGACAGTGGGAGTGTGGGCCCTGTCCCACCTGATGTCAGTGTATCAGCACTCTGATGGTGACCAAAGAGAGGCACAATCTGGGGGGGGGGTTGCAGATGTTGAATCTGACACTTAGGTTGACATACAGCCATCCTGCATTTCAGTTAGACACAGCTAGTAGACCTATACCTACCCAGCTCAGTGAGCCCACAGATACTGGAGGGTGAGGACATTGATCAGGGAAGTGTGGCTACTGTGGCTTCAGTGTCTGATTAGTCTGATCATAGCCAATGTGTGGGTGAAGTGCCATGTAGGAGGATTGGTAGGAGTGCTCAGAGGGAGCCTGCTGTCCCTCCTCCACTTGTTGCAGGTGTCTCTTCCTGTGCCACTCAACATATGTTTAGGACTGTCTTAGAGGCACAGGCATGTCCCCGTAAGTGCTCCAGACAAATGATCAGGGTTGTGGATGTGGCACAGTTTGACATGCATGACCGACTCCACCATGTTGCTGAGTCACTGGATCAGATGAATAACATATTGGAATGAAGGGTGTCTGTGATGGAGTGAGGGGTGTCTGTCATGGAACAAGCAGTGTCTGTGATGAAACATCTACTGGTAGAGGAACAACATCTTCATGGTCTTAAGTCAGCCACAACATCTGCTGTCAGCCAATGAGTCTGTGCTAAATCATGCTGCCATAGTCGCAATGCTTCCACTGCTCTGTCAGGGAGTGTACTGTCCTCACCCACACGTGGCAGGCCATGAGGTTGTGGTCCTGGTTATCCCCATGAAGGGAGCTCATCCAGCAGACATCAGTCACATTCAGGTAGCACCACTGCATCTGACCTTGGGTGTGGAGGTGCCAGTGCAACTCCTGGCAGAGCCAGTTCTCATGGTCAGGGAAGACAATGATGAACTGCCACCTCTACCATACATGGCTCACACATGTCTGACATATCAAGACTTTGAACCACAGAGCTTGGCTGTGTTCATGCAGTCACTCACACAGCAGTTTCACCTGGAGGACCCCTACAGACACACACAACAGTTACTCATTTTTGTCTCACTGGCCATTTGTTGGATTATCCACATGTCTGCCTTCCACTCTTTCTTAATCAAACACACAATAACTGGCGTTTTGTGTCAGCCTAGGCTTCCTGCCCCCCCCCAAACAACTCCTTATGCAAGTGATGATAACTGTGCCATATCCCTGTTGTCTATCTTATTGATTCAGGGATACAAAAGCTTTGTGTCTGATGCTCAGGATGTATAGCTAACTTAGTGCTTACTATATCTGCATTTGTGATGATGAAATGGTAATTGTACCTTTGACTTATATTGACCTTGGAAAGTTGGACAGTTGATAGCATCAGAATTTCCCAACTTTATAGTGAATGATGTTGTAAGGGTTGTGAAGTCAGAAACTGCAATGTGTATCATTACTTTCTAATGTCTCTTTTTAATCTGAGGGCATGCAGTGATCATCAGTGCTTCTGAGAGGTATGATGGTGTGAATCTTTGATGCTTGAGTCCTCCTACTTAGTAAAGGTCAAATAAGTCAAATAAGTCTCTGCTGTTACATGTTAAGGTAAATTGTGTACAGATCTCTCACCTTTTACCGCTTACTGGACCAAATAATGAAATACAATGATATGTCACACAGTCATATTATTAAACAATGCACTCCAGGTTCATGACTTACCTTGTAAATGCAGCAGTTGACACAGGTTTGGTGCAGGACTGACCACTGCCAATACATGGGGAGGTAAAGGTTGTGTGAATTGTCTGGCATCAATGTTACTATATGAATGCAAGTGGGGGAAGAAGATTTTAGGCCCCTAGGTTGTCAGTGAATGTGTTATGTGTTGTCTCTTAGTCAATGCAAGGGCATACTGAGCATGCCTACATCTGCCTACACCCACAGCAGCTGGTGGTTCCCCTCTGACTCCTCATCTGCCTGTGGCTGTGGTGACCTTTGGCATTGGCGTTGGGATGTGTGCCCCTTTGCCTTGCTGATCCTGATGAAGCTGTTTTCTCAGGATTATGTTGTGTAGCATGGCACATACTGAGAATAGTTCTGTACATGTCTATGGATTGGACTGCAGGGCTACCTCAGATGTATCAGCGTACTGGAAATGTGACTTCAGCAGCCCAAACACATGCTCTGTGATAGTTCTTGTTTGAGTATGTACCTCATTATGATGTTTTTCCATGGGTGTGTGTGCATTTGTAATGGGTGTCATCAGCCACAGTTCCAGTGCATAGCCTGCATCCCCCAGTAACTGACCCTGTGGGATATCCCCCTAGAAAACATCTTGTACAGTTGGGAGGTGTGCCAGATATGTGAGTCACGGCAACTGCTAGGTTGCCAGCACACACATTCAGGACTAATCCCTTGGCATTACACACAACTTGGCAGTTGATAGAGTGGCAGCCCTTTCTGTTACTGTAGAGCCTACCCTGTTCCCTGTGTGGTGCCTTAATTTCTACATGTATATAATCTATGGCACCTAGTACTTCAGGGTAGTATGCTACATGATTGAACTCCTACATATTTCTGGCAATTTCCTCAGAACTACAGGGAAAATATATGTGGTAACTGGCATGTTGGGGCATAACATTTAGGAACTGGTGGAGGATCATGGATGCTAATGTCTGTGACACCCCCAGCATGTTCCCTGTTGGTCTCTGAAAGGCACCTGTAGCTAAGATTCTAAGGGCTACACATACCTTTGTCTTCACTGGGATGGGATCCCCCTGGTTGGCTCTGAGTTCAGGATGGCAGAGGTTGCAGAGTTCCTGTAGTGTGTCCCTGTCCACCCTATAGCGCTCTACAAATTACACATCATGTAGGCTGTGAAAAGTTAAATAGGGCCTGAAAACTCTTCTCCTTCTCAACCTAGGCTATTAGCAGCAGCAGCCGCATCAGCATTGGTTCAACCTGTAGCATATACAAATGAGATAATGCAGCCCCTAACATTCTGTCCATGTAGACTCCTTTCATTTCTGTATTCCAAAAAATTTGGAATCCAAAGAAAAAAAACAGCTTGGAGTCTACACAGATGCTTCATAGCTTGTTGAATTGCTAAACTGTGCTGGATTGGTTAATTAGCATGCAAGTTGGTTGCTTATGCAGTGATTGGCGTGACACTGTATTTACCTTGTTTGCACAGTGGTGCTTGCTAATACACAAAGCCCCCTGTGCATTTTTTTCTTTGTAAGTGGTGCATGATGCCTCTTTGAGCAAGTTTTCTTTCAGCATTTTTTTGAAACTGCCTAGTTGGCTTTCTTGTCTGTTTTCAGATGGTAGATGATTTCACACTGCAGGGGGCAATGTATTTCACAAATATTTGTTTTTAAAGCAGGACTAACTAGAGATATGGCATTATTGGCATCATTTCTTAGCAGTAAATTTGTTGTCTAATTTCTGGATTGGACCTCAGTTATGAACAGTGTCCTTGATAAGGAATTTTGAAAATAAGATAAAAAGAAAGGTTGCCCTTTCATTGACTGGTAGCCACTTTCAGTGTTCCAGCAGGTGCCATTAGTGAGCTCTTTGGCCTGGCAAGTGAACTGAATATTTTGCTGATTGTTTTTTTTTTTTTTTGTAGTTTTTAAGTATTTATACTATAGAGGAACGTTATTAAAAGGAGTCTGTATTCAAGTTTGGTATTAATACATTTTTAACATGGCTTTGCAGGATGTAGGAGTTAACAGATTGAAGATTTAATAGCAGAGTTTGTGTTGGGTAAGAGTTTTGGTAATTATGTTGTCAATGTGTCCAAGATAAATGGGAGAATATTGCCATTAACGTCAGCTATGCACAAGTATGGGTTTTTGGGAGGTTTTTGATATATGAAGCATAGAGGGTTTTGAGTGAGTGAGTCACCAATCATAACCTGTTTACGTGTTCCAGACATGGATGCCAAGATATTTATCATGAGAGCAATGCTCAAGAGGTGAATCTTGGCATCCACGTCGAGAACACATAAAAAGGGTTATAATCAAGACCTGATCATAATTCTTTGTAGAGCACAGAGCTGTATCTTTTTCCATGTACAACTGGCTACAGATAAAAAAATGCTAAGTGTTTTGCCTGCTTTGAAAGCCGCAAAGCACTCAGCGAGCACTGTCAGACAGTGTAAAACATGTCTCATGTTTACACTCCCTTTGCCGTGCCTCTCAACTGCCCAAATTTTTGCAGAATGTACAGAGTTTAGCCTCATATAGTTGGTCATACAGTTGGTCAGCTGCTCATACAATCTGAAGTTTTCTGAAAAATACCTCAGGGCTGAAGCTGTTGAAGGACATACATTTGGGTTTCAGACTTTGTATCCTTCTGAAAATGCAGACTAACACAAATATTGTTATTCAGTCAGCTTTCTAAGTGTATAGTTCTGAGACAAATTACCAGCACAGATAGCAGCCATAATCAGATCTGTTTTTATTCTGCTGTTGTCATTTGCTGACCAGTATTTGCAGATTTGACTGCCAAGCATGATACCTGACCTTAACAAGTTAAGCAAAGGTGGTTAACATTTGTTAAAATCAGACTTCTTGCTATAGTAGCACTTAATTGATTTGTCTTTTTCCAGATCTCAGAGTGGTCATCATGGTCCATGCACTACATAATGATTTAAATCCATGAGTATAAGAGGAAAATCTTTGACATGTTTTGCTGACTTGAAATATATACAGGGTTCTCATGGAAAAATTAAATGAACATCACATGTCCAATATTGAAGATTTTGTAGGTCACAGGGAAAATGATGAAGATTTATATGATATGTTACTTATTACAGCATGTCATACATTATTTGGGTAATAGTATACTTAATATGCAAAACTCACAAAATAAGTCAAGAGTACTATAAAGAGAGTGGTAAACAATAAATAAATGCTTATTTAAAACTTAAAGAAGGGGAAATAAAGAAATGTTAAGCTGTTAAAGGGTAAAGACGTAACTAATTTGAGTTAATCATTATACATCAAAATAGTTATAGTGAAAAGACTGTGTTTTTTAAAGGCAGGCTATGGAAGCATTGTACACTAGGTTAGTTTCTTTTTAGAATATGTCTTTAAAATTAACAGTTGAATGTGTTTTATCTTTTTTGTGCAACAAACATCAGTTGAATCAATAAAGTTACATCTAAATCTTAAAAAATGTCAGAATCTCTAGATCTTTGGATTAAGAATCCAACCTTATTTTTGTTATATTCTTTGATATGAATTCCATATGTATGCCTAGATCTAGAATTTTATATTTTGAATTCTTTGTGAAGGACTATGTTGTTGAATGCTTTCTGTGGAATACTGGCCTAGATTTAGAAAGGACCACCACCAGTGGCGGCTGGTGACTTCATATCACAGGGGGGCTGCAGGAGACAGCTGAATGGGTGGGGTCAAGGGGTGTGGTCAACCAGAAAGGGGAGGAGCTATGCACACAACCACAAAAAACTAACTTTAATTAAATATGCTGCCCTGGGTGGCAAACCATCATTATGAAAGTCCAATCAAGACAAAAATAAGTGTAGAAGAATAAAAATATTTCAATGCATTGGCTGCATGACAGCTTACTTAATATCTAGATGGAAACAAAAGGTTGTGAGGCATGAAAAAATAAATTACTTTTTAAATACATTACTGGAATGCCAGTCAAAATCAAGTATAAGAAAAACCAGAAGCACTCAACTCAAACCACTTCTCCTTGCACTGCAGTCCTAATTATGATATATTCAGCTTTATTAAAGTACCAAGTAACATGCTGAAAGTAGAAATCTATGTGATGCCCCCACTTGTAAAAATGTTTCTTATCCAAAAGAAGACCTGCTGTCTGACAACTTGTTTCATGGGGAAAACATGATAAAAGTAAAAAATGAAAAGCAAACAAGAAACAAGCTCAAGATACATTGCTTAAAGGATTACTGTACAGGTTATGGACCACACATGATTGGCATTCTGTTTAGTTTACGGGTAAAGTCTGTAGAGATGACTGGAAGTCTCCAACAAGTGTAATGAGCTTTTTAAAATAATGGAATCCTGTCCTTTAATACCCAAGGCTTATACATTATCTAGTCAAGTATTCTCTGCATGGCAACAACAGAAAGGCTTTCAATGTTGGCAATTCTTTAACAGTATGTTTATTAAAGCTTACTTGCATCTTACGATGTCAGACAAGCTTACCTTATGGTCATTAAAGCATTGCTACTTAAACACAGAGCAACAGGCACTTTGAGTAATAAGCATAAATCAACAGTACAAAAATATGACAGAAACCAGACCATTCTGCAAAATCAAGGACAGATGAAAAGCCACTGTAGTACTTATGCAGTGTGTCCTCCCCATCCAAGGTAGATACAACTACTCCTTGCCTTGCTTGGACACATCCAGAGTCACTACATGGGGAGTGGGGTGCAACAAGCATGTCACAATTTGAAATCTCTCTGGCTGACTGTGATGGCCCTGACACATTTGTCATACCTCTCAACTTCAAGAGCAAGAAATCTGGACAAAGCCATACACAGAAGTGGGACAAAGGCACAACAAGAAGGACAATTTTTAAATATTGCTCTAATAAACTTAGAAAGATAATAGAATAGGTCTTGCATTAGTATGAATTTTCTGAAGGGTATAAAATCTGAAACTCAAATGTCTGTCATTTTCTAACTTCAGTCTTTAGTGATTTGTCACTAATTTGCCAAAAACACAATTTTATGAAAAATGGACCAAAAATGTGATGCAAAAATATAAAATAGACACACAATACAGCTTCTACCTGTCAAAGAAGGGACACTTTAATATTAGTACTGCTACCTTGAGCAGCTGACAAAATAAAAGAATCTACATGCATTTCAAGTAATCTATAACTTTGATTATTACAGTTATTTCTTAATTGTAAACCCTCCATGTTTTCTTCCAAAATTGCTATTTTATGGAGGGATTATTAGGGGAAGAGCAACATTTTGAGCCAAAATTGGGGACAGTTGAGAGGTTGGCTATGCCTAATTCTATAAAGCAATTTATTTGCATGTACCTTTCAACCTGTTAATGCAGTAAATCTGAACAAGGCCAAATATATTGGGGCACATATAAACAGTACTAAAAATTGCTCTTGTATAAATTGAGACAGTTGATAGAACGGCTCTTACTTTAACATGCATTTTATGAAGGTTATGAAGTCTGAAACTTATTATTTAGTGACTTCTGGCAAATCATTTAGAATTAAAACTACAAATTTTATGAACAACAAACCAAAAATAAGAAGCAAAAATCTATTCATTCTTTGAAAATCTGGACAGTTGGGAGGTATAGTTCAGCTGGGCCTGTCTGAGTTTGCTGCCCTTCCCCTGACAAAATAATGGTTGAACTGGAGCCTCTGCAGCCATTCCAATTAACCATTACTTGGCTATTTCACTCCATTTACCATAAACACTAATGTGCATACTGCTTTACTTCAATGATTGGACTTCATTTGAAAGTTTTATTTTGTATTTTACAGCACAAACATTAAGTAATCTGTTAAACAAAGCAATGCAGTCTCACAATGAAAACTTAGCATTAAAACTTCTCTGCCCTTGAAACTCACATTCATTGAAACAGCATTGAAACCCACATTCAAAGAAAATACATTTTGCCAGTGGCAGATAAAGATTAATTTTGGGCTGTTTTCAATCATAGGCCCCTTGCATATGAAACATACATGTGCTCTTTGATACACCTTCCTCATTGTACTAAAAATTATATTCCTTGTACAATACAGTACACTTGTTAGAGGGTGTTTTAAATTTGTTTTGAACATTTTTCCAGTAAGCAATGAAACAAAACATATGCACCCATAATGGCAAAACTGCCCAGTTGAGAACATTTATCATAAAAAGTCTACTCAGACTTCCACAGTCCACCATTATTAGTAAATATGCACAATTCCACAGTCCACCATTATTAGTAAATATGCACAATTCTACAGTCCACCATTATCAGTAAATATGCACAATTCTACAGTGCACCTTTATCAGTAAATATGCACAATTCTACAGTCCATATCCAGTGAATTCAGTTCCTGCCATAGCTGTCAACCTTAGCACAAAAACCTGGACGAAACGAATAAGGGGGCAACACAGTCCCAAAAATAGGGACAAATTTAAAATATTCATCTTATAAACTTAGAAAATTGCTAGAAAAAAGGTTGTGCTACTATGTATTCTGAAGAACATGAAGTTTGAAATTCAAATGCCGGTCAATTCTACTGCGGACAGAACAAAACAATTTTCAGCAGAGGCGAGGGATTAATACTGCAGACACGTCTTTGTAAAATGGCAGGGCATCAGAGCAAATCCACACAAACACAGGCAGGAGATGCAGACTCACACAGAAGCCACCCCAACCAAGAATCAAACCAGAAAACCTATAGCTGTGAGGCAACAATACTACCACTGCACCATCAAATCTGCAAGGAATTAAACATTCAGAAACCTGAAGTCTGAAATTCAAATGCCTGTCAATTTTACTGCGGACAGAACAAAACAATTTTCAGCAGAGATGCAGGGATTAATACTGCAGACACGTCTTTGCAAAATGGCAGGGCACCAGAGCAAATCCACACAAATACAGGGAGGAGATGCAGACAGAAGCCACCCCAACCAAGAATCAAACCAGAAAACCTATAGTTGTGAGGTAACAATACTATCACTGCACCATCAATTATACAAGGAGTTAAACATTCAGAAACCTGAAGTCTGAAATTCAAATGCCTGTCAATTTTACTGCGGACAGAACAAAAACAATTTTCAGCAGAGACAGAGTGATTAAAACTGCAGACACATCTTTGTAAAATGGCAGGGCACCAGAGCAAATCCACACAAACACAGGCAGGAGATGCAGACTCCAAACAGAAGCCACCCCAACCAAGAATCAAACCAGAAAACCTATAGCTGTGAGGCAACAATACTACCACCGCACCATCAATTATGCAAGGAATTAAACATTCAGAAACCTGAAGTCTGAAATTCAAATGCCTGTCAATTTTACTGCGGACAGAACAAAACCAATTTTCAGCAGGGATTACAACTGCAGACACGTCTTTGTAAAATGGCAGGGCACCAGAGCAAATCCACACAAACACATGGAGGAGATGCAGACTCCACACAGAAGCCACCCCGACCAAGAATCAAACCAGAAAACCTATAGCTGTGAGGCAACAATACTACCACTGCACCATCAAATCTGCAAGGAATTAAACATTCAGAAACCTGAAGTCTGAAATTCAAATGCCTGTCAATTTTACTGCGGACAGAACAAAACAATTTTCAGCAGAGATGCAGGGATTAATACTGCAGACACGTCTTTGTAAAATGGCAGGGCACCAGAGCAAATCCACACAAATACAGGGAGGAGATGCAGACAGAAGCCACCCCAACCAAGAATCAAACCAGAAAACCTATAGTTGTGAGGTAACAATACTATCACTGCACCATCAATTATACAAGGAGTTAAACATTCAGAAACCTGAAGTCTGAAATTCAAATGCCTGTCAATTTTACTGCGGACAGAACAAAACAATTTTCAGCAGAGACGAGGGATTAAAACTGCAGACACATCTTTGTAAAATGGCAGGGCACCAGAGCAAATCCACACAAACACAGGCAGGAGATGCAGACTCCAAACAGAAGCCACCCCAACCAAGAATCAAACCAGAAAACCTATAGCTGTGAGGCAACAATACTACCACCGCACCATCAATTATGCAAGGAATTAAACATTCAGAAACCTGAAGTCTGAAATTCAAATGCCTGTCAATTTTACTGCGGACAGAACAAAACCAATTTTCAGCAGGGATTACAACTGCAGACACGTCTTTGTAAAATGGCAGGGCACCAGAGCAAATCCACACAAACACATGGAGGAGATGCAGACTCCACACAGAAGCCACCCGAACCAAGAATCAAACCAGAAAACCTATAGCTGTGAACTGCAGACACGTCTTTGTAAAATGGCAGGGCACCAGAGCAAATCCACACAAACACATGGAGGAGATGCAGACTCCACACAGAAGCCACCCCGACCAAGAATCAAACCAGAAAACCTATAGCTGTGAGGCAACAATACTACCACTGCACCATCAAATCTGCAAGGAATTAAACATTCAGAAACCTGAAGTCTGAAATTCAAATGCCTGTCAATTTTACTGCGGACAGAACAAAAACAATTTTCAGCAGGGATTACAACTGCAGACACGTCTTTGTAAAATGGCAGGGCACCAGAGCAAATCCACACAAACACATGGAGGAGATGCAGACTCCACACAGAAGCCACCCCGACCAAGAATCAAACCAGAAAACCTATAGCTGTGAGGCAACAATACTACCACTGCACCATCAAATACAAGGAATTAAACATTCAGAAACCCTTAAGTCTGAAATTCAAATGCCTATCAATTTTATTTAACATTTTTAATCAGGACAGTCTGACTTGGAACAAATAAACAAATTTTCAGCAGAGGCCCAGGAAGAAATAATGCAGACATGTCTTTGTAACATGGGAGGGCACAAAAGCAAACCCACACAAACACAGGAGAAGATACAGACCCACAAAGAAGGAACCCCAGCCAAGAATCAAACCCAAGAACCTGCAGCTGTGAGGCAACAATGCTACTACTACACCATCAAATATCAAGCATTGCAACATTTACAAACCACAGATATTATGAGGAACAGATCAGATCGAATATGAGGTAAAATCTGAAATTTTTTTACAAATGGTGGTGGGTAGGGAACTCAAGTCTTTAACACCTGCATACAGGGTACAGGGTTCAAGCCTGAGGCATTCCCTACCACACCACCATAAGCACCTGGGGCATTTACACACACACACACACACACACACACACTCTCCAGTAAAGCACAAGCACCATACACAAACTCCAGTAAAGCACAAGCACCATACACAAACTCCAGTAAAGCACAAGCACCATACACAAACTCCAGTAAAGCACAAGCACCATACACAAACTCCAGTAAAGCACAAGCACCATACACAAACTCCAGTAAAGCACAAGCACCATACACAAACTCCGGACGCGTTGCATAATCCTGGCGGGTCTGTGCACTGTAAAAGTGCACAGACGCCTGATAAGCCGGGACTCGGTCTATGCAGTCCGCGAATTTTAAAAAAAATATTTTTTTCATTTTATTTTCTTTCATTTTTTATTTTTGAGGGGGCTGCAGTCCGGCAGCCCTATGCCACGAGCCGCCCCTGACCACCACCAGCGTAAGTTCTAAAAATGGTTATTAGCACTGGTGGTTACTCTTTCTGATTCATAGTAAAGTCCATGGTCTGTAGAATCAGCATGTTGGGCCATCTCCTTGGCTGAGCTATATATTAATGATGCAGCATTCCAAGGAAGCGACCTCTGCTAGTTACCTATGTCCTATTTCCTCTGGAAATGCTTACAGTAAGACATTTACATAACCATACTAGTCAGTGAATCACTTAGCTATGTAAATTAGCTCAGTAAGATAGATTAATCAACTCAGCCAGAAGTTCACTTTCACCCATTACTTTCAATGGGTAGGATTGTGTTACAGGTTAAGTGTCAGAGAGTTTACTAGACAGCTAATATTGGTGTGTGTGTGTGTGTGTGTGTGTGTGTGTGTGTGTGTGTGTGTGTGTGTGTGTGTGTGTGTGTGTGTGTGAGTGTGCATGCTTGTGTGCATGTGTATGTGTGTATGAATGTGTGACTTGTGTGTGGCTGTGTGTGTATAAATGTGTGAATCTATGTGTGTGTGGTATGTGTGCATGCATGAATCCATGTCTGTGTCTCTGTGTGTGAGAATAAATGAAAGAGTGCTGCTGTCCATGCAATACATGGGCTGTTAGAGGGGATTACTACAGGAAAGTGTTGATTAGCACTAACGGCAACAACCCACAGTTCAGTGACATGCAAATTAGCTGTTAATGAGGTCTTCCCTCCATACCTCCATCTGTACCAAATTACTCAGTTTTTACTGAGTTTTGGGGTCCAAATAATGGGGTGCCACAATTCCCAAGTGGCACTCCTTCATTTACGATTTTTCCCAGCTTTTTTTAAAATTCTTTTTCTTTCCCGCTTGAACTGATGTCATTACGTGCATGATGATGTCAGCTCTGTCAGCCTTTCAGATTTGAGCTTAAGGGCTCACATGCACACATTTCTGGCTGGCTGCTACACTTTGAATGGATTTCCGGCTGTCATCTGCAAGTGGGAGCAGTGTGGGTAATGCTACTGCAGAGCGGATTTATTTCCAGGATCTTTATTAAGCTGTCATCTGCGATGCAGAGCTAGGCATTTATTTATTTATTTCCAGAGCTGTCGTCTGCGAGCGGGAACAGAGTGGATAATGGTACTGCATATTTTTATTTTCCAGAGCTCATTTGAATGGTTTGGAGCATTATTTTACTGTGAATGAGCTTAAGGTATTTTTCAGTGCACAGCTTTTCTTGTGAAATGTATTTAGGCATTGGGTCTTTATCATGAATAGAGTTAGCTATTGAAGTATGTGTGTGTGAGTGTGTGTGTGTGTGTGTGTGTGTGTGTGTGTGTGTGTGTGTGTGTGTGTGTGTGTGTGTGTGTGTGTATGCGTATGTGTGTATCTGTGTGGAAGTAGACTTTTATGATGAAAATGTTCTGAACTGGGCAGTTTTATCATTATTGGTTCATGCATTTTGTTTCATTGCCTACTGCAAAAATGTTCAAACAATAAATTTAAAATGCTCTCTGACTTAAGTCTAACAAGTGTCATTTAATAAAGTCAGGAAGGTGTATCAAAGAACGCATGTATGTTTCTTGTTTTGTTTGCAAGGGGCCTATGATTTGAAAACAGCCCAAAGGTAATCTTTATCCACCACTGGCCAGATGCATTTTCTTTGATGTGATGTGGGTTTCAATGCTGTTTTAATGAATGTGAGGTTTCAAGGGCAGAGAAGTTTTAATGCCAAGTCTATTTTCATTGTGAAACAGTATTGCATTGTTTAGCAGATATCTATTAGTGTTTGTACATTGTGCTATAAAATGTAAAAATAAAATCCAAATAATCATTGTAGAAGTAAAGCAGTATGCATGCACACATTAGTGTTATGGTAAATGAGGCAAAATAGCCAGGTAACAGGACAGTGGGATGGCTGCAGGGGGACTCTGGTGCCATATTTTGGTTGTCTCTGATGGATGTTGGTATCCCACAATTCCATTGCCATGGGTGGGGTTGCATCATTATGTATGTAAATTTTATGTTAATCAGCATACAGATTTTTACCTATTTTTCATGGGCCTTGTCCAGATTTTTGATGTTTTCAGGTTGAGAGGTATGCTTCCTTCATTTGCGCTAATGTGTCTCTGAACTACATTTTCCATTATTATGGAAACACTCTCTACAGCTCTTTGTACCTGGGGAGGGGTACTTTATGAATCCTAGGGACTATCTGTAGAATTTTATATAAAGAATTCTAACTGTAGAATTTTTTCTATAGAGCTCTTTCTATCTTTGTAGAATTTGATCTGTATAGTCTTCAGTTTAGAAATCTAACTTCAGACATCTGTATTTAGAATTCTTTAAGTAGGGCATATCTATGGTATTCAGTGTTTTACAATTTCTTCCTTCAGCATTTTGTGTTTGTAATTCTTTCTGTAGACGCCCATCTGTAACATTCTATATGCAATTTTGGAAGTAAGTTCACTGGTTAGAATTCTGGTTGCAGAATTCTAGATTAAGGATTTAAACTGTTCAATTCTATTCTAAGAAGTCTCTGCACAACATTCTTAATTTGGAATTCCATGTAGAGCTCTCTGTCAAGTTCTGACTTTTAAACTGTATCTTGTATATTTTGAATTCTATCTCTAGAAATCTATCTTTGGTATTGTATGTCTGAAATTCTATGTATAAAATTCTACATACCTAATTGTATTCACAGAATGCTGCCTGTGGACTTTTATGTATAGAACTGGATGATTAACATTTTATCTGTTTAAATATCTCCATATAATTATGTGTTTAGAATACTAAGCTCAAAATTTAGCTGATGTAATTCTTTATAGCAAATTTGATGTTCAGAATTTTTCTGTGAAGATCCCAGTTTTACAATTCCATCTCTCTAATTCTATAATATAATTCTATCTATTGATCACTGTGTTTAGAATTCCATCTAAACTCAATCTGCATTTTTTTCATACTTGTAGATGGAATTCTTTGCTTACAACATTACCTTTAGAATTTTGACTTCAAAATCTCATTCTTTTGAAAATCTTGATCTCTAGAATTCTACTTGTGAAATTCAGTTTATCAGATTCATTTTTAGAGTGTATTTTTGGACTTCTGACTATCAAATATTCTGCATGTAAAATCTGGTGTTTACCATTATAAAGTAGAAGTTTATGTGTACAAAGAATTATACAGGTAAGGTTGTGTGTGTTCCATTTTCATGTTTAGAATTTCTTGTAAATGTCTTCCCATATCATTCAGTCCTACTCAATCTACAATTGTATCTCCTAAATTGTGTTGGTAAGATGCTGTGTTTATAATTTTATCTGTGGTATTTTATCTGTAGAAATCTATCTGAAAAATATCATTTAGAATTCTTATTATAGAATTTTATGTCTAGATCTCTGAGAATGGGTGTCAGGAGCTCCGTCTGGATCTCAACTCAACCTGTATTCTGTCATAGTTTCTGACATGGATTCCATGTATGGAAGTCTATCGCTAGAGTTTTATCTTTTGAGTTCTTTGACTGGAACTCTATTTATAGAACTTTCAATAGAATACTGTGGGTTGCCTTTAATATAAACAATTGTAACTTTAGAAGTTTGCCTTTAGAACTCCATTTGTAGAATTCTCCTAATTTCATCTGTTTAGACCACTAAATGCAGGAATATCTCTCTGGAATCTTTCACTTGTGGTCTACCTATAATATTCTGTGTTTAAAATTCTGTATCCAAAACACTTTGTTTATAATTCTTCCAAACTTTTCTACCTGTTAGTCCATCTGTAGCACTTTGTTTAAAATTTTAGGAGTTAAGTTCTGTGTTTAGAATTCTGGTGATAGAATTCTACCTGTAGAATCTTAACTGTAGAATTATATGGTTAGACATCTATGCAGATCATTCTGTGATTGAAATTCTATGTATAGAATTCTGTCTCTAGAGTTCTGGATTTCAAATTGCATCTTGTATGTTTTGAATTTCCTCTGTAGAATTACACATTTAATATTATTTGCTCAAACATCTATGTGTAAAATGTCTGCATTTATAATTCTATTCTGGAATGCTGTCTGTACATTTGTTGTAGCTGTATGCATTTATAATTTTATATGCAGAATTCTACCTGTTGATGTGTATGTTTGGAATTCTGTCTGCAAATGCTGTAAAATTGCAAGACTCGAATTCTATATTTGGACATTTCATTTTAGAATGATAGCTTTATGATTCTACTTAATAATTCTATTTCAGTATCTTCATATTAGAAATTCCATCTGTTTTTTTTTTCAGAACTGGCATCGAGATTCTGTTTGTAACTCTACGTACAGAATGTTGACTGCACAATTTGATTCTGATTAAAAATTATTTGTAGAATTGTGTCTGTGAAATTCAGACTGTCAAGCATCTGTTTAGAGTTCTTGATTTGGAATTAAATATACAGTATTTCCTCTTCATATAATTTTATGTATAAAATCATGCTGTTGGTTTCTAGGATTACTAATTATTTCTCTAGACTCTCTATGTAGACTTTTGTGTTTTGTATTTAGTTTTGCTCAGAATTCTGACTGAAGCATTCCATGTTGTGAATTCTGTTTGTGGAATTCTCTTTGAAAATTTCTATGCTTCTAATCCTATCCATAAATGTCTGTGTTTAGAGTACTATTTGGAGAATTTCTCTTTTGAATTCTATTTGTAGAATTCATTCTCATTTTTTCTATGTTTAAAACTGCATCTTCAGTGTGGAATTCTATCTTCAATATTCTGTGCTTAGAAGTCAATCAGTTCTAATATTTCTGCAGAATTCTGTGATAGCAATTCTATGTTTAGAGTTCAATATGTATAACTCTAATTGCAGAATTTTTAGTTTACAATTTATAATTCTTTCTGGAGAATCTTCTATTTAACATTCTAATTGTAGAATTCTACCTAAGAAGTTGTATGTTTAGAATTTTATTGACAGAATTATTTGTTTTAGACTTATCTGTAAAATTTGAAGACTAGAATCCCAGTAGTACAATTGAATGCTTATAATTCAGTCATATTTAATTATATGATTAGAATTTTATCTGTAGAACTTTCTGTGTAAATTTCTATCTGGCTAAATCTGTCTGTAGAATTTTTTTTTTAGAATTCATCTCTCAGCTTCTGTGCTTTGTACTTTATCTGTGGAATGCAGTCCTTGGAACTGCATTTTTATTTTACAGTTATTTCTGTAGAATTATTTCTCTAGAATTTGTGCTGTAGAAGTCTTTACAAAATATTTGGAATATTCTAGTTTTCAACATTTATCTCATGTTTTTCTGTATTTATCTGTTCATTTATATCTGTAGTATATTTTGATTTAAAGTACACATTTGAAATTCTGTTTTTCTAATTCAGGTCCACAGAAATTTGTGTTTAGAATTCTTTCTGTAGATTTCTATTGCTAAAAATACATGCTCAGACTTCTATTTGCATCATTCATAGTGTATAGAATAGCATATATGTAGTCCCAGCTGTAAAACTACCTGTTTCAACTTCTATTTATAGAATTTGATGGCAAAATTCTATGAGTACACCCCCAAACATTTTAAATATTTTGGGGGTCAGATTATCATATATTAATTAAAATAGAGATGATGATTATTAATAGTAAAACAATTAATATTGTAGCTGTGTGATTAGTAGGTCAAAATTCTAGCTGTAGTCATCTGTCTTTAGAACTATATTGATAGATTTATCTGTAAAATGTATTTAGAATTCATTTTTCAGAGTTCTGTGTTCAAAATTATTTCTGTACAAGTCTACCTGCAGTATTCTATCTGTTGAACTCTTTAGAATTCTGAGAGTAGAATTTGGTGTTTAGAAGAATTCTATTTGCAGAAATCTGTCTGTAGATCAATGCTCAGTATTCTTTGTGTAGCAATATATTCAGACTCCTGCATGTATAATCCCATCTGTAGACTTCTGAACCCCAAATTCTAACCTGCATGCTAAAAATTCTACCTGTACATTTTTACTTTTAATATTCTGCATTTGGAATTTTGTGTGCAAAATTATGTGGCTGAGAATTCTGGTCATATGAATATTATGTGTAGGATTATGTGTTTAGAATTTTATCTTTAGAAATTTTGCTCAGAATTCTACAGGTAAACTTCTGTGCATAGAACTCTTGCTACAGAATTGTATGTTTAGAAGTTCATCACTAGGCAAGTGACTTTACAATATTAACTCTGGAATTCTGAGCTATAATTTTATCTGCATATCTTCTAGTTTAAAATTCTACCTGTCAAGGTCAATCTCTGAAATTATATTTTTTTCTGAATTATTTCTGGAATTCCGTATTTGGAACTCTAACCATAGATTTCTGATCTGTAAAATTCTGCCTATGGTGTTTTGTGTGTTGAAATCCTTTTTTATCCTTCTCATTGTAGATTTTGATGTATAAAATGTTCATTCTAATGGGGAGAATGTGTATCTGTATAATCTATTTGGTTAGATTCTATCTGTAGAATTCTGGGTTTAGAATTATTTTATAGAATTGTGTGATTACAATTCTACCTCAAACATTCTGTACTGAAAATTTCCTTGTAAAATTCTATCAGTGGTACACCCTGCTCACAATTCTTTCTACTGACTTTTATGTTTAGAAATCAATTTACATCATTCCCTACATGGAATTCGATCTGTAGAATTCTTTCATTAGAAATTTGAGAACAGATGAAGTTTCATTTGTTCGCTCAGTCTTTAATTAATGCTTTAATTTCCATTGATAATTTTGTGTTTTGTCCTGATCTTATTATTTGTTGTGGTTATTTACTGACCACTCCTCATATTTTGGTGATTTGCATTAATGCATGTTTCTGTCATTTTCTGACTTACTAACTTCCTTTTTAAAAACTTTACTATTACTAAACTTCCATTTTTTTAAAGTCACCCAGGTACTCAGAAGCACTGCTTATGCTTCTGTGTAATGGCTATCTGTCACAGATAAAACTGCATGATGTAGGCCAAAGCATAATATCTGTGTAATGGGAGGCAACTAGCATAATGATGAGTGATTAATAATAGAATCCACTGATAAACACTGTTCAGACTGTGAATGGAGGAGGTTAACACACCATGACTATGGTCACATGTCCCATGAATCCCTATAGTGAGCATATTGCATACTTTTGACTATAAATGTCCATGTGCACATAAGTGTGCCATTATGAAAACTTTTGAGAGCCATAATAAATTCCTTCCAGCAAATTACCTGCAAATGTAGTCCTTATAAATGGAAAGGAATGATTGCATTGGACAACTAGAAAGGGGAAAGAACAAGAAGACCACATGAGACACAGGGAAGGTAAGACTGGGAGGGTGGGGAGAAAGTATTTTTTGTGGGGTAGATATAATTTTTTAAGAAAGGTGTAAGGAAATCTAGGAAATAAGGGGTAGTTATGGGTAGGAAAATGTTATAGTAATGGTAGTACAGGCAGACACACACACACAACACAAAGAACAAAAGAGGAGGTGCTGACACAAAAATGGGAGAGCAAAATAGAAAAACACAGAAAGGTAGGACATTTGGTGCTGGGAAGGACTGAACAAAACTGAAAGAGGGAAGTGAAATACATGAAAACAAAATTCCACCATGAGGCAAGCTAAGGAAATGGCTCCCTTTCTTTCTTCTCAGAACAGCAGCACCCAGTGAGATGCCAGTCCCCTCCATGACAGCCATGTTGGTGGGCCGGGCAGGGCCAATAGTTAGTCTGACCCTGTAAGTAGAACAATGATGTCTACCAGATGAACAGTGCAGATCTTAAGTCATAAATCCACAATCACCATTACTACCTCATCCAAGTTCTGCAGGATAACATATTGTGACAACCTGCAATGTCTTCAGAAGGTATAGCAATACCCTATTGATAGATCACCAGAAGCCAATATGGAACCCTCCAGGTCACCTTATTGCATGACTTACATGACCCAAAAAACAGCTAACCCTTGAGAAACCTGTGACTGAGGAGGAGGACATGGCAGACAGGTCAACTGTGTGATGCCCTGTGCTACACCACCGACATAGCTGTGGTTAGCATTGCAAACAATTGTAATGCAAATGGGCAGAAATAGATCAACAAGCATAAACTATATATAAAGAATGGATCATAACAGAAAGAGAGAGTCAGCAGAAAAAAAAACAGGTATTGCTTCCATGTATGGTTATCAGACCTAAAAGTAGCTAGCAAAATACAAAACTTTTCTTGGATATGCACTGTTCATTTGGATAATATGCCTGACTAGGCAGCCTACAGGCTGAGAAGCAAGTGCAGGATGTGGGCAACAACATGCATTAGGACATGGATATTACCCATGTTCCCAGTGAGTATGTGGTAGAAAAAAGAAGATGATAAGGTGGGAGGCAAGGGCTACTGAAGGTGTGGAGTGATGCACATCTTGATGTCTTATAGATAAGAGACAAGAAGTTCAAAGTGAACATGGTCAACTGTTCAGAAATCACATGACAATATATTAATCATGCCAATGTGATGTAGCAATGACATCAGATCCAACAGCCCAGTCATGGACAATTAGCAGCATGTAATGGGCAAGCACTATAACATATGCCATCCAATATTGCAAAATAGAGTAGGTATAAAGCTAGTGCCTCCTGGGTATGCCATCAATAAGTGGAAAAGCCATAAACTTTGTTTGTGGTACAACATAGAATGCAAGGAAAAGTGACTACTTTGCCATGTTGGACTGGCATTGCTGTGGCAGGCACACAGCAAAATCAGGAATCAAGTGCATAGGAGTGAGGTAGAATGTGCCAAATGTCATGCTCTAAGGTCAAACCTTGTGAGTCATATGATCCTTCCCCTGATAGTTTGGTCACTTCATACATATAAGGTGTGTGGGAAAGCACCTTTTCCTGCATGGATAGTGCCAGTGTAGCAAGATAAGTGTATTCCTGCAGGCAGTGCGTGTTATTAGTAAACACAACATTCTGTTAAATTTGAAAACTATTTTTAAGAAATCTGTTGATGTGGCATCTATATATTGCTATACTGATACAGTTATGTATTTACTCCTGTGTCTGGACAGATAGACCCTACACTTTTCAAAGAGGAACTGTTTCTCCACCATCTGCTTAGGAGCTGAAACACATTACCAGAATATGGACATGAAGCATAGGTCCTGTAATTGCTCTCATAGCTTTCAATTACATTACTCTAAAATGCACATTCTGTGCATATTTACTGTAAATGTCAGGCACATTCGCTTTCAAATCTCTTCTTC
Organism: Protopterus annectens; assembly: GCF_019279795.1. Lineage (NCBI taxonomy): Eukaryota > Metazoa > Chordata > Ceratodontiformes > Protopteridae > Protopterus > Protopterus annectens. The sequence continues at coordinate 874,736,579 of NC_056728.1, read as the reverse complement.
CCATTGTTACAGAAGGTCAAGTTGGCACCTCTTAAAGTCACCTGCTTACTGAGTGGGTGATACCAGTTGCAGGAGTTACTTCTCAGGTGAAGCAGTTCCAGGCATCCACATTACATTGGGGACTGTCATAAATGGTCCCAACAGATGGTTTCTGTGTTCTCTGTGATTTCTGGGAGTTCTGCCATATTCAGTGCCATTTCACATGTCGCAGTCTCAAGGAATATGGTAAGTCATTCATGTCAATTCAAATGACTGCTATCATGTGATGCTCAACAGTAGGCAATAAGGCAGTAAGACAGGTCTCAATGTCACTTTATAGTTGAGTGTAAATACATGACATTACTGGATATTTTTGAGGTGTAAATGGTATGATGATACTATTATATGTAGCCAGGAGAAGCCACATCTCACTCCAGTGTTTTTCTTTATCACCTACAAGGGCTATGTGAAAATGTTAAATATATTCATGCTGAGGTCAGCCACTCACTCACTTACACATGTGCAATTCACTTCACAAGTACTCCTGTGGGTGTGTGATTAAGTATAAACCTTGTAAATGAGCACTGAACAACTGCACCCTGCAAAAAGGTGTGATGAAGAGACATTCACCTAGAGTCATAATCACTGCCCTATTTGTCTTAAAAATTGTATGGTAAATACAGTAATGGTCATTGCAGGACTCATTGCCAAATGGAATTTGGAAAGTTTTTGTAAAATAAGTGGGAGTGAAGTGGAATGGTGCCCTGTTCAACATTTACAACACTACAGTTGAGGTAAGTATTTAGGGAATAATGCTTGCACTTTTGGTGAACTTGATTTATATAGCAGCTGCTGTTCCACTGTTGTTTTTAGAGTATTGGAGGTTAACAACTGACTGTAAAGATAGAGAAAGGAAGAGTTTTTAATATGCTAATAAGTTTAATGACACTGTATTTTACTCTTCACAGCAAAAGGTAGGTTTACAGGAAGTAAGGCACATAGGCCTTGTGCGATGACTGGGGACTGTGGGTTTCAAAATATTCCCCATTTTTCTGTTCCATTTTCTTGTGTGAGTGAAATCATCTTTCAAATTGTTCACACAGGTGTTAACTGGGGTCGGTTGAGAAGGGGTCTGAAGATAACAGTCAG